>NW_026057580.1:95209561-95459561 GCF_023721935.1 Panthera uncia
TTTTTTAATATATGAAATTTACTGTCAAATTGGTTTCCATACAACACCCAGTGCTCATCCCAAAAGGTGTCCTCCTCAATACCCATCACCCACCCTGCCCTCCCTCCCACCCCCCATCAACCCTCAGTTTGTTCTCAGTTTTTAACAGTCTCTTATGCTTTGGCTCTCTCCCACTCTAACCTCTTTTTTTTTTTCTTCTTTCCTTCCCCTCCCCCATGGGTTTCTGTTATGTTTCTCAGGATCCACATAAGAGTGAAACCATATGGTATCTGTCTTTCTCTGTATGGCTTATTTCACTTAGCATCACACTCTCCAGTTCCATCCATGTTGCTACAAAAGGCCATATTTCATTTTTTCTCATTGCCACGTAGTATTCCATTGTGTATATAAACCACAATTTCTTTATCCATTCATCAGTTGATGGACATTTAGGCTCTTTCCATAATTTGGCTATTGTTGAGAGTGCCGCTATAAACATTGGGGTACAGGTGCCCCTATGCATCAGTACTCCTGTATCCCTTGGATAAATTCCTAGCAGTGCTATTGCTGGGTCATAGGGTAGGTCTATTTTTAATTTTCTGAGGAACCTCCACACTGCTTTCCAGAGCGGCTGCACCAATTTGCATTCCCACCAACAGTGCAAGAGGGTTCCTGTTTCTCCACATCCTCTCCAGCATCTATAGTCTCCTGATTTCTTCATTTTGGCCACTCTGACTGGCGTGAGGTGGTATCTGAGTGTGGTTTTGATTTGTATTTCCCTGATGAGGAGCGACGTTGAACATCTTTTCATGTGCCTGTTGGCCATCCGGATGTCTTCTTTAGAGAAGTGTCTATTCATGTTTTCTGCCCATTTCTTCACTGGGTTATTTGTCTTTCGGGTGTGGAGTTTGGTGAGCTCTTTATAGATTTTGGATACTAGCCCTTTGTCCGATGTGTCATTTGCAAATATCTTTTCCCATTCCGTTGGTTGCCTTTTAGTTTTGTTGGTTGTTTCCTTTGCTGTGCAGAAGCTTTTTATCTTCATAAGGTCCCAGTAATTCACTTTTGCTTTTAATTCCCTTGCCTTTGGGGATGTGCCGAGTAAGAGATTGCTACGGCTGAGGTCAGAGAGGTCTTTTCCTGCTTTCTCCTCTAAGGTTTTGATGGTTTCCTGTCTCACATTCAGGTCCTTTATCCATTTTGAGTTTATTTTTGTGAATGGTGTGAGAAAGTGGTCTAGTTTCAACCTTCTGCATGTTGCTGTCCAGTTCTCCCAGCACCATTTGTTAAAGAGACTGTCTTTTTTCCATTGGATGTTCTTTCCTGCTTTGTCAAAGATGAGTTGGCCATACGTTTGTGGGTCTAGTTCTGGGGTTTCTATTCTATTCCATTGGTCTATGTGTCTGTTTTTATGCCAATACCATGCTGACTTGATGATGACAGCTTTGTAGTAGAGGCTAAAGTCTGGGATTGTGATGCCTCCTGCTTTGGTCTTCTTCTTCAAAATTACTTTGGCTATTCGGGGCCTTTTGTGGTTCCATATGAATTTTAGGATTGCTTGTTCTAGTTTCGAGAAGAATGTTGGTGCAATTTTGATTGGGATTGCATTGAATGTGTAGATAGCTTTGGGTAGTATTGACATTTTGACAATATTTATTCTTCCAATCCATGAGCAGGGAATGTCTTTCCATTTCTTTATATCTTCTTCAATTACCTGCATAAGCTTTCTATAGTTTTCAGCATACAGATCTTTTACGTCTTTGGTTAGATTTATTCCTAGGTATTTTATGCTTCTTGGTGCAATTGTGAATGGGATCAGTTTCTTCATTTGTCTTTCTGTTGCTTCACTGTTAGTGTATAAGAATGCAACTGATTTCTGCACATTGATTTTGTATCCTGCAACTTTGCTGAATTCATGTATCAGTTCTAGCAGACTTTTGGTGGAGTCTATCGGATTTTCCATGTATAATATCATGTCATCTGCAAAAAGCGAAAGCTTGACTTCGTCTTTGCCAATTTTGATGCCTTTGATTTCCTTTTGTTGTCTGATTGCTGATGCTAGAACTTCCAGCACTATATTAAACAACAGCGGTGACAGTGGGCATCCCTGTCGTGTTCCTGATCTCAGGGAGAAAGCTCTCAGTTTGTCCCCATTGAGGATGATGTTAGCTGTGGGCTTTTCATAAATGGCCTTTATGATCTTTAAGTATGTTCCTTCTATCCCGACTTTCTCAAGGGTTTTTATTAAGAAAGGGTGCTGGATTTTGTCAAAGGCCTTTTCTGCATCGATTGACAGGATCATATGGTTCTTCTCTTTTTTTTTGTTAATGTGATGTATCACGTTGATCGATTTGCGAATGTTGAACCAGCCCTGCATCCCAGGAATGAATCCCACTTGATCATGGTGAATAATTCTTTTTATATGCTGTTGAATTCGATTTGCTAGTATCTTATTAAGAATTTTTGCATCCATATTCATCAGGGATATTGGCCTGTAGTTCTCTTTTTTTACTGGGTCTCTGTCTGGTTTAGGAATCAAAGTAATACTGGCTTCATAGAATGAGTCTGGAAGTTTTCCTTCCCTTTCTATTTCTTGGAATAGCTTGAGAAGGATAGGTATTATCTCTGCTTTAAATGTCTGGTAGAACTCCCCTGGGAAGCCATCTGGTCCTGGACTCTTATTTGTTGGGAGATTTTTGATAACCGATTCAATTTCTTCGCTGGTTATGGGTCTGTTCAAGCTTTCTATTTCCTCCTGATTGAGTTTTGGAAGAGTGTGGGTGTTTAGAAATTTGTCCATTTCTTCCAGGTTGTCCAATTTGCTGGCATATAATTTTTCATAGTATTCCCTGATAATTGTTTGTATCTCTGAGGGATTGGTTGTAATCATTCCATTTTCATTCATGATTTTATCTATTTGGGTCATCTCCCTTTTCTTTTTGAGAAGCCTGGCTAGAGGTTTGTCAATTTTGTTTATTTTTTCAAAAAACCAACTCTTGATTTCGTTGATCTGCTCTACAGTTTTTTTAGATTCTATATTGTTTATTTCTGCTCTGATCTTTATTATTTCTCTTCTTCTGCTGGGTTTAGGCTGCCTTTGCTGTTCTGCTTCTATTTCCTTTAGGTGTGCTGTTAGATTTTGTATTTGGGATTTTTCTTGTTTCTTGAGACAGGCCTGGATTGCAATGTATTTTCCTCTCAGGACTGCCTTCGCTGCATCCCAAAGCGTTTGGATTGTTGTATTTTCATTTTCGTTTGTTTCCATGTATATTTTAATTTCTTCTCTAATTGCCTGGTTGACCCACTCATTCGTTAGTAGGGTGTTCTTTAACCTCCATGCTTTTGGAGGTTTTCCAGACTTTTTCCTGTGGTTGATTTCAAGCTTCATAGCATTGTGGTCTGAAAGTATGCATGGTATAATTTCAATTCTTGTAAACTTATGAAGGGCTGTTTTGTGACCCAGTATATGATCTATCTTGGAGAAGGTTCCATGTGCACTCGAGAAGAAAGTATATTCTGTTGCTTTGGGATGCAGAGTTCTAAATATATCTGTCAAGTCCATCTGATCCAATGTATCATTCAGGGCCCTTGTTTCTTTATTGACCGTGTGTCTAGATGATCTATCCATTTCTGTAAGTGGGGTGTTAAAGTCCCCTGCAATGACCACATTCTTATCAATAAGGTTGCTTATGTTTATGAGTAATTGTTTTATATATCTGGGGGCTCGGGTATTTGGCGCATAGACATTTATAATAGTTAGCTCTTCCTGGTGGATAGACCCTGTGATTATTATATAATGCCCTTCTTCATCTCTTGTTACAGCCTTTAATTTAAAGTCTAGTTTGTCTGATATAAGTATGGCTACTCCAGCTTTCTTTTGGCTTCCAGGAGCATGATAAATAGTTCTCCATCCCCTCACTCTCAATCTAAAGGTGTCCTCAGATCTAAAATGAGTCTCTTGTAGACAGCAAATAGATGGGTCTTGTTTTTTTATCCATTCTGATACCCTATGTCTTTTAGTTGGCGCATTTAATCCATTTACATTCAGTGTTATTATAGAAAGATATGGGTTTAGAGTCATTGTGATGTCTGTATGTTTTATGCTTGTAGTGATGTCTCTGGTACTTTGTCTCACAGGATCCCCCTTAGGATCTCTTGTAGGGCTGGTTTCGTGGTGACAAATTCCTTCAGTTTTTGTTTGTTTGGGAAGACCTTTATCTCTCCTTCTATTCTAAATGACAGACTTGCTGGATAAAGGATTCTCGGCTGCATATTTTTTCTGTTTAGCACACTGTAGATATCGTGCCAAGCCTTTCTGGCCTGCCAAGTTTCAAAGGAGAGATCAGTCACGAGTCTTATAGGTCTCCCTTTATAAGTGAGGGCACGTTTATCCCTTGCTGCTTTCAGAATTTTCTCTTTATCCTTGTATTTTGCCAGTTTCACTATGATATGTCATGCAGAAGATCGATTCAAGTTACGTCTGAAGGGAGTTCTCTGTGCCTCTTGGATTTCAATGCCTTTTTCCTTCCCCAGTTCAGGGAAGTTCTCAGCTATAATTTGTTCAAGTACCCCTTCAGCACCTTTCCCTCTCTCTTCCTCCTCTGGGATACCAATTATGCGTATATTATTTTTTTTTAGTGTATCACTTAGTTCTCTAATTTTCCCCTCATACTCCTGGATTTTTTTATCTCTCTTTCTTTCAGCTTCCTCTTTCTCCATAACTTTATCTTCTAGTTCACCTATTCTCTCCTCTGCCTCTTCAAGCCGAGCCATCGTGGATTCCATTTTGTTTTGCATTTCGTTTAAAGCGTTTTTCAACTCCTCGTGACTGTTCCTTAGTCCCTCGATCTTTGTGGCAAGAGATTCTCTGCTGTCCTGTATACTGTTTTCAAGCCCAGCGATTAATTTTATGACTATTATTCTAAATTCACTTTCTGTTATATTATTTAAATCCTTTTTGATCAGTTCATTAGCTGTTGTTATTTCCTGGAGATTCTTCTGAGGGGAATTCTTCCGTTTGGTCATTTTGGAGAGTCCCTTGCGTGGTGAGGACCTGCAGTGCACTTCCCCTGTGCTGTGGTGTATAACTGGAGTTAGTGGGCGGGGCCGCAGTCCGACCCGATGTCTGCCCCCAGCCCACTGCTGGGGCCACGGTCAGACTGGTGTGTGCCTTCTCTTCCCCTCTCCTAGGGGCGGGATTCACTGTGGGGTGGCGTGTTCCGTCTGGGCTACTTGCACACTGCCAGGCTTGTGTTGCTGGGGATCTGGCGTATTAGCTGGGGTGGGTAGGCAAGGTGCACGGGGGGTGGAGGGGCAGGCTTAGCTCGCTTCTCCTTAGGTGATCCACTCCAGGAGGAGCCCTGTGGCAGCGGGAGGGAGTCAGATCCGCTGCCGGAGGTTTGGCTCCTCTTCCGTGGGCCTCTAGTCTGCGCTTGACTCCGGAGACTCCCTTCTGCTAATCCTCTGGCGGTTTTCTGGGTTCTTTAGGCAGGTGTAGGTGGAATCTAAGTGATCGGCAGGACGCGTTGTGAGCCCCGCGTCCTCCTATGCCGCCATCTTCCGGAACCTCCCCACAGTAGCCATATTAACAAAGGCATAATGTATTAGTTTCCTATTGCTGTTATAACAAATTAGTGCCGGGTTATTGTGTTAAAACAATACCAGTTTATTTTATTTAAAGTTCAAAAGCTCTGAAAGTCAGAAATTAGAAAGTCATAAATTAGGGGCACCTGGATGGCTCAGTTGGTTAAGTGTCCAACTCTTGATTTTGACTCAGGTCATGATTTCATGGTTGATGGAATTGAACCCCGTGTCAGGCTCTGTGCAGAGCCTACTTGGGTTTCTCTCTTTCCTTCTCTCTCTGTCCTCCTTGCTCATGCTGACTCGTGTGCGCTCTCTCTCTCTCTCTCTCTCAAAAATAAATAAATAAACATTAAAAAAAAAGAGGTCATAAATTAGTTGCTCTGAGCTAAAGTCAAGGTGGTATCAGGGCTGGTTCCTCCTGGAAGCTCTGAGAGAAGAGTTCAATGCCTTGACATTTTCAGTTTTTAGTGGACATTTGCATTCCTTGGCTCGTGGTCACTTCCTCTATTTTCAAAAAGCATCGCTCCACTTCTACTTCCACTATCCTGTCATTCCATTAGCTTTTTCTTTATCTGAATTTTCCTGCATCATTGTGATTATATCAGGCCACACATCATTCCAGGATAATCTCTCCATCTCAAGACCCTTAACTTAACCACATCTGCAAAGTCCCCTTGACAATAGGGTCCCATTTACAACTTCCTGGGATTGGGGTACAGACATATTTGGGAGTCATTATTTAGCCTACCCCCTATAGTTTTGTCAGGTTTAGACACACAGGGAATTCCAGATTACTAGAAAGATGACAGTTTGGAACATAGTTTGATGAATCGGAAGAAGTAGTGAAAGACTAGATGAGTTTTTCTCAAAATAAGAGTCAGTAACCACTACAAGTTCAAAGATACATGTCATTGAATCGGGGGGAGGAGCACAGCATAGGAGACATGAGAATCCTACAGAAGATGCCTTTTTAAAGAATATCTTCACTTTCATAAGGGACTAGAACACAACATATGCACAGTTTGGATTGATAACTGAGCTATACAATCATATAGTCATATATTGAATCTCAATGACTCTTAGGTTCACATGTTTGGTTTTGTGGTATACTTTTAACTAAGAAGATTCAATTGGGCTTAAAATATAAATGATGTTCCTGCCAGATGGGAGCTAAATTATATCATGAGTAGCTGAACAAAGGAACTCTCACATAGAGAAATATGTTTGGAGGGTTGAGTCATCACATGGCATACAGGCTATGTAACAACATGGGCTTACAGAGCTCAACATCAGTGTTATTCTGCTTATTTAGTTCTGTTTGCTTACTGTGAGAACTACTTCAGTTAAAAAAATTAATTTGCCACATTAAATTACTATGTTTATTTTGAATTGCTTTAATTTTGCCCATTTGCTTTTGGCAAAGTTACATAAAGGATAAATAAGAATATCATATACTGATTCGTGTTCGTATCTTTCAATAATGCCATAGTAAAGTGTAGTCTCTATTTGGCTTTCATGAGATTTTTTTTTTCTTTCAAAAGTGATTTCTTACTTAAGTTCGAAGAAATTTAGAAGGTTAAATGTTTATATCAGAAAAAAAAAAGACCTCAAAACAATAGCCTAGGTTTCCATTTTAAGAAACTAGGGAAAAGAAATCAAAATATACCCAAACAGAAGGAAGGAAATATAGAAGAAAATAGGAATTAAGAAAATAAAATCCGAAACCTGACAGGTGTTTATTCAGCCCTGTCGCTTATAATCTCTAAGACCTTGGGCAAGGTACTTAACCTCTTCATGCTTCAATTTCCCCATCTGCAAAACAGAGAGAATAATAGCACCTACCTCACGGGGCTATTATAAGAATTAAGAGAAAAGTTCTGTGAAACTTAAGAAACTTAGAAATGAAAAGTGATTAGAACAATTCTTGGCACGTAATATGCTAGATCAAAGCAGGGTTACATATAGCCCAGTTTGCCCAGGGTATTCTCAGTTTAGAATTTATTATGATTTTTTTTATTTAATAATAAAATAGTTGTATTAATAATTGCCTCAAAGGAAGCTACTTCTGCCATGGCCTTATCTAGGACTCTGAAAGACGCGTTCACTTTTACATGTGGAAGAACACCAGTGATCCATGTCTGTTTCATTTTCAGTGAGGAGCATCTAACATTTTCCCCCTCAACAACAACATATGGCGTGCTCTCTGGTAAAGCAAAGTATTAGACAATGCTGCATCTCTACGCTGCTTGGGATACCAGTTAGGTGTATTGTGGTCCATAACAAATCTTATCAGATATAGTAAAATGTGAGTTGTAGAGATCAATAGAAACCTTAAAATTATAAGCTACAGGTAATAAGATATGTGTGGGAAGTAAAGACTGAGCCATGTTCTCTTAAAATATTAAAGTGTAGAATAAACCCCTTGCTATCACAGTATTGCCACAAATACAGATTGCAAAATTCTTAACAAGATATTAGCAAGGCAAATGCAAGCATTGCATAGAAAATAATAATATATCGTGCTGACGCCTTACAAATTTGGTTTAACGATTTAAAAATAAATTAATATATTATATCATTTAATGGTTATCTTAATAGATGCAGAAAAATATTTGTCAAAATCAACATCCAATCATAATAAATCAGTTATCAGCTTAACAATAGAGGGAAATTCCTTAATGTTGCAAAGTTATTTACAAAAATACATGTATTTGTAATGTAAAAGCACTGAAACATTCAGAAACTGCACCAAGTGGTTAGATCTCATCATTCTAATGAGTTACTATGTTAGATCCTATATTAGTGGCCAGAAACTAATGTCAAGAAAAACAAATAAAAATAAAATAGAATAAAGTAATTATGGTAAGATCTCATTCTCTATGAAGGAAAAACTAAAGAAATTACTGATAAGTTATCGTACAGAATTAGAACATTTTAGCAAATTTTTCAAAGCCCTGGGATATAAAGTCAAAGTGCACAAACCATCTTCATTCATACACACTTGTCTCAATCAGGTGAAAAACAAAATTGTTAAAACAATATATAATGGGATGAAAAAGTGTAGCTCTCATTTCCACGATAAGTTATTTATACATCCAAATCAATTTCATTTAAAGTCCCCACAGAATTACTTGACTTGTTTGTGTTTTGCGTTATTTTTATGTATGAAACTTAAGAGGATGAGTCTATATTGATACAGAAGAATAGCCAAACACTCCTAAAGAAGAAAATTAACCAGAGGCAGGTGGGGTAGAATTTGTCCTACCAGTTGTCAGGAATTATTATAAAGCTATTATGAATAACACAAGGTAGTATTGACACAGGTAGAAATATCAAACACACGAACAGAGGTATACATATGTGGACATTTGATTTCTAATAGTATTTCACTAGAAAAGAATAGACTTTTCAACAAATCCTACTGGCACAATTTGGTTATCTATATGGAGAAAATATAAAATTGATTCCCTGACTGACACCATATACATATTAATGACTGAAAGATAAAAATAATAATATTGTAGATGACAATTTAGGATGATATCTTTATGACCTTAAATAGAATATAATTCGTTAAACCTAAACTCACTGATAATTTCAACTACATTTGGTTTCAACCACCACAGAGTGAACAGAGAAGCCCCAAACTAGGAGAAAATATACGCGATACACAGAAGTGAGCCGTACCAGAATGAATGAATAGCACACATAAATCAGGTGAAAAGACACAATCTGATAAAAAGGAGAAAATGTATGAAGAAGTACTGCACATAATAGGAATTCCAAAGGACCAAGAAACATGTGGGAAGATTTCCAATTTGATTTTTAATCAGGAACATGAAAATTCATCGTGTGATTCACCGTTTTATGCCTGCTAGACTGGCAAACCTGAAGAGTCTGGCAATATCAAGTGTTGGTGAGGATATGAAGCAATGGAAGCCTTTAGGAATAGCTGTCGTAAATGGGGATCAGTGGGCCACTTTGAGAAAAGAATTCATTATCAGATGGGACATTTGTGGATGTTCATAGTCTACAATCCAACAATGCCACTCCCGTACAGGGGCACCAGGACCCTAGTGGAAGAACATCCTCAGTTAACACTCAGAATGGCAAATATTGGAATGCAATAAAAATGCTCATCAATATTACAATGAGAAACATATTAGGCTAAAGTAATAGAATAGAAAAAATAGATACGCATGCATGCAATTATGTAGATGAATATTGGGAGCAGAATGATTAAGGAAAAAAGCCAACTATGGCAGAACACGCCTTCACAATTCCCTTCTATGCAGGAAAGAATTCAAAAACATTAAGCAGCGTTTTGCTTCGAATACACATTTTGTGGTTACAGTATGCAAAAAATAGAAGGAAATGTTGAAAATATGGTTCTGGTTACTGAGAAAGAAAGGATGAGACGGGTAAGGATACGTGGAACTACAGTGGTGAGGCTCTCATTTTTCTCTTTAACATTGACTTCACTACCATGTCGATAGGTGTTCATCCCGTCAGTATTTTTTTTATACCCTACAGCACATACTTTAAACTATTACTCTGAATATACTCACTATTTCATAAATAGGAAAAAAGTATTCCGGGGGTGCCTAGGTGGCTCAGTCGGTTAAGTGTCGGACTTCCCCATGTCAGGTCATGATCTCATGGGTTCGTGGGTTCGAGCCTGGTTGGGCTCTGTGCTGAGAGCTGGGAGCCTGGAGCCTGCTTTGGATTCTGTGTCTCCCTCTCTCCCCTTCCCCCACTTGTGCTCTGTCTCTTCTCAAAAATAGATATTAAAAAATTAAAAATAAAAGTATTCCTAACATCTATTTTAAGCTTTAAAAGAAAATAGTATACCTTTCAATAAGCTGCCATTGAGATGCAAATTTTTGTAATTTCTTGTCTGTTCAGGTTTCTTGGATGTGTGAATCTCGTTTGACTTTCACATACCCCTGATGGAGCTCAGAGCATATCTACGGCATTGTGTTTATTTTAACAGTGTCAAACAATTAAAAAAAAATTCTTCACAGACAGTGTTGTTCTTTTATTTAGTAATTTATTCATCTGTCAAGTATGTACTATTTTAAGTCTCTTCTGTATGTTAAGCATGAGGAAGGCTATTACCCTCTCACTGTTTACAATTTTAGCAGCAAAGATAAGACTAGTCTAAAGACAGCTCTTTTGCAAAGCAGTAAGAGAGGAGAGCTGCCCAAGGAGCAAAAATGCAGGTGCTTTAAGAAATGAAAGGTGGAAGAATGATTTCTGGGTAATCCTGCAGCTGTTTCAATACTATAGCTGCCGGGGGAACTTCATATGCAAATTTCTAAGGTTGGAATCAAGAACTTGGAAGAAAGTCTCAGGAAAGAAATTGGAATGTCATAATAAGGAAATGAGTGCAAGCGAGACTTCCTTTAAACAACAGCTGTCAGATTCTCTCTGGTGAAGCAAAATACTGCCTGAGACAGA
Source organism: Panthera uncia (assembly GCF_023721935.1). Taxonomy (NCBI): domain Eukaryota; kingdom Metazoa; phylum Chordata; class Mammalia; order Carnivora; family Felidae; genus Panthera; species Panthera uncia. The sequence continues at coordinate 95,220,584 of NW_026057580.1, forward strand.
TGGGATGGCGACCATCATCGTATGTGTACTTAGATTTAAATAGGCAATCTGACCCTATCTAAGTATGCAGGCTTCAGGAGTGTGTTGTCAGGTCAGGCACACGACATGCTACATACTGTACCTACAGTGATAAGGTGGCAAAGTTGTGCGTACTTGTGCTGTGTTTGTGTGGTAAGTAAAAGTATGGAAGTATGTACAAATATGGAATGGGAATGGGGATCCCTTCACAATAAGTAAATAAAACAGAAAGCAAGGGGTATTCAATACACTAAGCTAAAAAAGATTCTACTGGTCTAGTCTCTTCCTTGGGGAGGTCAAGCATTACCCCAACTTTAAGAATCATGCTCAAGTAGGGGCACATGGGTGGCTGAGTCAATTGAGCGTCCAACTTTGGGTCCAGTCATGATCTTGCTGTTTGTGGGTTTGAGCCCTGTGATGGGCTCTGGGTTGACAGCTCAGAGCCTGGAGCCTGCTTCAGATTCCCTGTCTCCCTCTCTTTCTGCCCCTCCCCCACTTGTGCTCTCCCTCTCTCTAAAAAATAAATAAACATTTTTTTAAAGAATCATGACTAAGTAATTGATTCCTTTATGTAGGCATCAAATCCTAAACATTTGTCTGATCTTTAGACCTTCATTTCAAATTCCTTGCTGGACTTCTGCACATGGTTTCCCAATAAACATTTCACACTCGATATGTGCAAACCGATTCTTCATCTGGCCATCTATTTGGCTCCCGCTCATCTTTTTAAAATTAATGTTTATGTCACTTTCTCAATTCTTCATCCTTATAACCTACAAAGATATCTGCAGTAACTACTTTTCACTCACCACTTAGAGCCAATTGCTAAATTAAGTGGTTTGTCTCTACAAAATCTTCATTCATCTCATCCTTGGCATTTTCATTGACATTGCATGGATCTGTGTACTCATGATTTTTATCAATGGATGTAGAGTTTCCCATTTTTCTATTCCCTCTATTCTTCCCACCCAATCTCCTTTACAATACCTCACAATATTTTGTCTAAAAAGCAAACACAACTATATTTTACTCCTGCAGAAAATCCTACAATAACAGTTTTTTGTTCTCAAGGTAAAGACCCTATCCTTCCTCTTACACTCAAGGCCATCCAAATATGGCCCACTCTACATTTCCTTTGTCAGGTTTTCTTTTCTCTAGTCCAACTGGTCAATTTGGTAGTATGAAAAATAGTCAATATTTGCCTCCTCTGATTCTGTGCATGTTCCTTCTACATGGAATCCCCTCACTCCATATTTATCTATCAAAGTTCTATCAGGCCTCAAGTCTACCAGATAGAAAGGGCTTTTAGCTTGCTCAGCCATAACTTCTCTGTCTCTTAATATTTTTTGTATGTCTTGTTAGCCACTTAGTTATTCATGGTCTTCCAAATTATTTACTTATCTTCTTCTTGTGCTAAATTTTAAGCTACTTGTACTCAGAAACTTTGTCATTAATACCATAAAAATCATGACAGAACCTACATATATCAAGTAAAAACTGAAACACAGCAGCTGAAAAGACAAATAAGACAGTCCTACAGGCACGTGTGCCATCAGTATATGTATCATCTCAGCAGAAGGCAGAGTGTAGGTATAGGTACACTATTTTGCTTACTTTAAGTTGATAGTATCAGTGAGGCCGTGAACTTCTCTTTTAGAGTAGGATTAAATTTCTGTAAATATTTCTCCCCCAAAATTTTGATATTTCTTGATTATTTAAAATATTTCTCTGTCCCTCTGTCTCTCTCTTCCCTGACACATACTCGTGTATATCTCTATTGTTATTAGGTATAATGTCCAATATACACATATAGCATGATCCTGAGAGAAAAGTGCATTAATAGCTCACCTATGTGCCTTAATTAAAGAAGTAAAATTATTATCTAACAACAGATATTGAATTTGAGGGACGGGACCCAGAAGAGGTTCCCAGTCAACAGCACTAAGTCATTTGACTTGCCTATTTCACTCCCAATGATGTCGCCTGTCCGGTCTACTGAGTTTCCTTTAATCTCTTGCAGAGAGAAGAAACTATTGTTTATTCTGTTTTTCCCTGTTATTCCTGAAATGAGCATACACATATGTTAAAAACATTTATGGACTGGGACACCTGGGTACCTAAGTCAGTTAAGGCGTCTAACTCTTGATTTTAGTTCAAGTAATGGTCCCAAGGTGGGGCAACTGTGCCTTGCATTGGGTTCCAGGCTAAGCATGGAGCCTGCAAAAAAACAAAACAAAACAAAAACAAAACAAAACAAAAACAAACAAAGCAAAGCAAAACAAATTTATGGACTTTTAATGCTACTAATTATGAAAAATGAGAGACAACAGGTAACAAAAAAAAATCAAATATTGGTCTACGTTGAAAGGCAAAAATAATTAGGAATCTCTTTCCCAGGGGCTTTTCAATTTTATTAGTCTATGGGCTTTTTCATATTGAAAAAATACAAAACTAAATGCTCTTTAATTCCAAGTGTTATTAAAATTTTATTATATTACTTAAATATATATAAATAAAACTTATTTTACTTATAGCTTGAAACATGATTAAACCACATTTTCAAATAAAATATTAAAACTTCCCACCAAACCAATAAAATTCAAATTAACAAAATTAATTTAATATGGAATATATTTTAAGATATTAAAAAACGTAATTACCAATGGATTTAAAAGTATAAAAAATGGCATGTTTTCACTTTTCGCATTTTTATGTTGAGCATGCTGCAACATTATTTGAGTTAAAATTGTACCATTGCTGGGTTTTTTTGCCTTTAAAAAAAACTAATAATCTTAACTATCAGGGAATTATTCTGGAGATTCAGTTAATCCAATCATGCTCATAAAATACAATAAAAATAATTTGAAGTGTGAAGTCCTTTATTACATATTTAGTGTCATAATTACTTGTATAAAAATAAAATCTAACAACACATCTGCTCATGTAATGATTATGATATCAACTGCTACGGGTTCTGTTGAGTTCTGAAGAGTTTAAAGTCTGTGTGCCATTTGATGACTTAATTTCCCCACTACTCTTCCTTATGTAAGTGATTGTAAAATCTTTATTTATACAGCTTGCCATGAGGTAATTTGTCTTTTCCTTGGGGCCAATGAAAATGTAAACTCCAAAATTGCAATAAAGTAGCAGAACATGGTCATAAGTTGACCATACACATGGTCTGTGATATGCTTACATATATCTCAAGATTGCCAAAACAAGAGCAGAAAATTCACAAATATTCATAAATTGAGCAAGTAAATCTCTAGAAATAATAAGTGTAGTAATTCCTTCCTTCAGAACCACTCCTTGGCATTTCCTCATTCTTTTAGTCTTATTTGGGTAAATATATTTATACATTTAAATTTATATATGTGTAAAATGCTAAGCCATTTAAGATTTCTCCAGATTCAAATGTTATTTATAGCACAAGGTAGATCCAAATTAAAATGAGAACTTTTCCGTTTTACACAGGAAGTCTCTACTTAGGTAATTTCCTAATAGTGTCACAGTCCAAAGTGAGCTGAATATATCTTAAATATTTGAAGGAAATATTGATTTGGGGAAGAAAAATGAAACACGAGACTTGTGGAAGAGATGGATCCATCTGTTGGTTAATTGACAAATAATTAATTCAGCCAGTAAAGGATGATAGAATATCTATCATACAACAATTCTGAAGCAATTTTGTCACCATATAGCTTTATCTACTTTGATTTCAGTTCTCTGGAAATGTTACCACAAAAAGTAAGCAAGTAGGGCTCTACATTCTATAATTCTATTTGTTATATTTGCATTGTTTTCCTCTCTTTTCAATAAACTTCACAGTCTTTAAATATATGTGTATGCATACATAATCATGTATAAAATATATTTCATTTCTGTTCAAACTATATCATGATATATGAGCCTATGATTCTCCTATTGTTTGCAATATATTGTTTGGTATTATAGTATATTTTACACATTTTCCAGACAAAAATAAAATGTAATGCATTAGTATATATAATGGAAATTCTCAGGTTCTGAGGTTACAAAAGGAAGAAGTGTCTGAAATAAGGCACAGAGAAACAATCCCAAAATTCATAGCCAAGTAAAAGAACAGAAATGTAATAAAGTTAAAGGGAAAGTAAACTCTTATTATTATTCTTATCAGGTAATTCCTGCAAGCAAAACATTTTTAAATTAGCAATGGAAAAGGATGGGCACAATTCAGATCATTCTCTCCAAAACATGTTTAATTCAGGCTCTTGGAGTTCCCTTGTTTCAAGAAAATGAGCTTCTGATTTAATAATTGGGGGAAAAAATGGTATTAACTATATTTTCAGTGTAGCTCCACACTCATAAAGCAAAAGACATTAAAAGTAGGACTTTAGTAGAATTAGTTAATATCTAATGAAAACATAAAAGCAACCCATTTATTCAGTTCTGAAATGTAATCAATTTTTAGATGATAAGAACAAATTTCATCTTGGAGACCCGACAATTTAGTGAAATACGTACCTACTTACTTGAGTTGTTTTGTTTTGTTTTGTTTTGTTTTGTTCCTGATAAAATAACATGAAAAAGAAAACACATCTTTGGTATAGTTAAAAAGAACACCACAGACTCAAAATGGCGCCACTTAGGTTAAGGTCCCAAGTCAGTAAACCAAGACTTAATACCTAAACTAACTGCAGTTTCAAACCCCTAGAAATGTAACCTTTAGTCAGCTCAACATGGGAATTTCCTTGTCAGCAGTAGGAAATTTACTGAGAAATCCCTTCTGCTCCCTTTAGGAAGGTGACCTGCCTAAAACAATGGATTATTTGCTGATGTATTTTTTCTACTCCCTTTCTGCCTTTAAAAACCGTAGCCCTTTGGAGCTCCCCTCTACTTGTTAGATGGCATGCTGCCAGATTCATGAATCAATTAATAAAGTCAATTAGATCTTTTAAAATTTACTCAGTTGAATTTTTATTATTTAACAGTATTTACAAACTTCGTTACTAACACATGGCTGACCTTACAGTATAGATTAAGTTCTTTACCAAATGGCTTCTTAAAAGCAAGCTCTTTTTAGATTATGTTGCAAGTCTCTCATTGGGCAGTGGGGCCGAGAGAAAGGACCGTTCTGTATAATAGGAAATCAATCTGTTTTACTGAAGTTTCATTCTCCAGATGAATTTGATTGTTGATGTTCTCTTTGTGACCACCATTTATACCTTGCTGCTCTTGATACAGCCTTTTAAGGTCTAGGCTATTACCTTAAAATTTGCCTGCAGTCCTTCCTCAGTTATCCATTTTTCTTGATTTTCTTTACTGAAAAAATTTTTTTTCAGTATTTATTGACTGAAAATATCTCTCAGAGTTAAATATGGCCTATAAGATTAATGGCATATGTGAATTCACAGGCATGTGGCATATATAATGTCAAATGTGAAAACCATTTTCACAGATTACATGAAACTTTAAGAAAAAAATAAGTGAGTATTCAATTCAATCCATTGTTATAAAAATGGAATTATTCTCTCCCCTTTGCTCCAAGGCAACATTACTTCAAGTACACAACTCGATTTCAAGACATTTGCCAACTTTGCAAACTGTGCAACAGTCAGTAGTATTTCCCTCCCCTAAACTGACTATGCGTAGGCCTCAAGGACATAATGTAGACAGTTAAATGTATTGTTATAAAAGAGGAGGATTTAGCAATTTCCCAATAAATGTAATCAGGTAGTGAAATCAAACTATATAACTCATACTAATATCTGCTTTATTTTATTTTTTAATGTTTATTTATTTATTTAGAAAGACAAACATAGAGAACAGGACAGGGGCAGAGAGAGAAAGAGAGAGAGAGTCCCATTCAGACTCCATACCATCAGCACAGAGCCTGACGGCAGGCTTGAACCCACGAACCATGAAATCATGACCTGGGCCGAAATCAAGAGTCGGCCGCTTAACTGACTGAGCCACCCAGGAGCCCCTCTACTTTATTTTAGATTAAGTTATGTCGTTTGGCCATCTGCTTTGGTAAAATTAAACAGATAATAATAATCTCCTCTGTTTTTTTCAAACTGTGAAAACCATAGTCCAAATAAAATGAATCAACACACTGAACGTTAAAATAAGGTTTATGTCCTGTCGTCAGTCAGCAACTCAGGGCATCAATCGATTTTTGACAAACATATGTATTATAAGAATGTTTATTTTCCTACCTAGTTCAAGAGCAACAGGCTCTGTCCCCAGGAGTCCATTTTACTATTAATAATTAAACAGACTTACATAAGCTATTAAAACTACAAATAATTACAGTTGATTATGCCTTCTTTTACCCCAAAACAGGTTCAGTCACTGCAAGCCAAGATATTGAAATAAGCTAATTATCTTTTTTCTTTTCTTTTTTTTTTTTTTTTTGCAGTGATGAATTTTGCATCTCTATGACCCAAATCACCTTACTGTACAGATCATTGTTGTTAACAGATCAAAGGATTTTTTTAAAGGTAATTTTAGCAATGCTTGCAGCACCTACTAAGTTTGGTAGTAACTAATCATATTCTAGTTTGAAAGATAAGCAATGACACTTGTAGAGCTAAAAGAGACTATCTGCTAATCTCTGTAAGAAACATAACTGCCTCGTTTCATTTAGTCAACTCTTCAGCACTCTGCATCATCCTGCCCAAATATGAGGCCTGGAGCACTTTTTGAAAAAAAATATATAAACCCAACACAACATTTTAATGCTTACTGAACTCAGCCAGTCTAAGGACCTTTGTGAGTCCAAGAAGCTGGTGAGCTCCAGCTGCCGTTATTTCCAGCACCAGGTCCTGGGGCACTGGCATCCTCCAAGGGAACAGATGTCGAAAGGGGATGAGCAGTTGAAGAAACAAACCATTTTACTTCTCTGTTAAAAAAACAAACAAACAAACAAGCAAAAACTGAAGAGTTTCCATTTTAAATATTACCCCTGTCCTTTTGTATTTATTTTTAAAATTTATTTATTTATGTTTTGAGAGAGAGAGAGAGTGAGAAGTGAAGGGGCAGAGAGAGAGGGAGAGAACCCTAAAGCAGGCTCTGCACTACCAGCATGGAACCTGATGCAGGGCTGGAACCTTAAGGGCTGAACCTTAAGATCATGACCTTGAGCTGAAAACAAGAGTCGGGTGGTTAACTAACTGAGCCACCCAGGCACCTGAATACTTCCCCTCTATTTTTAGAATGATGAGTCTTTTTACTCCTATCATTGAATTAATTTCCAGAATGGAATTTCTTTGAGGAGCAGTCATTGTGAAAATCATTAGTAAAACAAATTTATATCATCAGAAGTTTAACAACTAAGGAAAATGAGGTACATGTCCCTTCTCAAACTTGAGTTCAAGATTGTTTGGTTGACTGGATAATTTGAGCTTTAAAATATCTGATACTTTGAAAAGTTAGATCAATATCCAAATTTGCTTTACATTTCTAATAACATATTGAATCAAATGTAGCTTTTGTTGGTTACCAGCTGAGTAACTATGGTTAAATTATGTGTCTTGAGTCTCAGTTTTACGATCTGTAAAATAGGGCTCCAAATATTCCTTACTTGAAAAAGATGTTGTAAAGATGAAATACAACTACACGAGAAAATGTTATATAGAGTGGCTAGCATCTAGCCCATGCTAGGTAAACTGTAGGATATTACAAAACAATTTCTATTTAACCTACATTTTCAAAATCATAGCAGGAGCTATCATTAAGATAAGATTTGCTTTCTATTTAAAAACTTAAAAAAAATAAATGTCACCACTCAGCTGGGACAGCCAACCAAAGAGGAAGAGAGAGAGAGAGACAGAGACAAAACAAGTAAGTCAAACAGGTGTGACAAATCCTACCAATATACTTTGCTCCAGACTGGTGGCCACTTGGAAGTCTGAGTCCAACACTTTATTTCACAAAGAGTTTTTAAAATGTGCACGACCAATAGATTTTCCAACCACTTCAATTTGCACACAACCTATTTACAAAAGGCCGGAGAGAAAAGAGTTAGAAGTAGTCTTTTATTAAAGCTAAAAATAGCAACTAATAAAATATTAACCAGAACAAATCTGTACTAAATGCAAACAGTAATCTTTCAGTAACACAGGCAGCTTTCCATGAAAAGGGAAGTCAAGCAGAAAAGGAAAATTCATGAAAATCAACAATATGTACTCCCAAGATCCTCTATAACAACATATTATAAGTTGGCAGAAATTTTCCTTTTCCATATTGTAAATTCATTCTATCTTGAGTTCATGTATGCAGTTTAACAATAAGTTGAAAGCCAAATGTCTTATGAAGAAGTTATTTTCCTTCCTTTTTAAGACAAATATTGCATTTTGAGAATTTTTAAGGTTTTTTTGTGTTGTTGTTAAGATATATAACATATAAGATGATGTATGAAATTAAAGCTAGTCTCTCCTTTGTGCTTGTTACAAACTAGGCCTTTTATCTATATCATCTTTAATTCTCCTAACTCAATAAAACAGTTACTTTTTTTTAATCATTTATTTTAATACATCACAGCTGAGTAACCTAAGGCTCAGGAAAACCCTACCTCAAAACATGTTAAAAAATAAAATACACAGGATGAGGACATAATATTTATAACAATAAAATATACACCGATTTCAATATGCGTTCCTGTTTTCACTCAGGAAATGTAAGTTTTCTTGTTTGCTTTTGTCCATCATTGGTCAAAACAAAAACATTACAAGTCTTTATAAATCTGGGTAATGATAGAGTAACTTTTCTAAATAATTGCAAAAAAAGAAAAAACCACACAAAACCCATGAAATTGGTCTTCTGATATTTTCTGAAGAATGTTAATTACTTCATAATAATTTCACTGTATCTTATTTATATAATAATATACTCTTTATGGATTACACAGTGCCCAAAAAGAAGAAAACCTTAATGACTCCAAATTCAATAACCAGCCACATTATCAATTTTCTATATCAAAAATGTGTTTCATAATGTTTTGTAATCTGATCTTTAAAAGTTAACAATGTGTCATGTACATTTTCTATGTCAGTATGTATTCTAAATGAATAGTTTTCACATTTTAGAGGTAAAATTCTTTCTTCAAAGAAATCTGAAGGAGAACTGTAATAGATATAACCAGGGAGGGGCGCCTGGGTGGCTCAGTGGGTTAAGCGTCCAACTTCGGCTCAGGTCATGATCTCACGGTTAGTGGGATCTAGCCCCACATCAGGGTCTGTGCTGACAGCTCAGAGCCTGGAGCCTGCTTCAGATTCTGTGTCTCCCTCTCTCTCTGCCCTTCCCCCACTCATGCTTTGTCTCTCTGTCTCTGTCTCTCTCTCTCAAAAACAAATAAACAAAAATTGAAAAAAACTTAAAAAAACAAAAAAAAGATGTCACCATGGATATACACCTGATCTCACTGAAAGGAAGAAGAGAAGCAATTTGCTTAACTTTGCTGCTACTCATTGGCACCTCCCTCCCCACCATGGCAACCTGAGGATCCTCAGTGGACTTGGGCTTCCATGGAGACTTCTTTGAAAACTCTCCTTCTGCATCATTTTGTTTAATGATAAATTATGATTCCATCCGATTGGATTTCCTTAAATAATTTTAACACACCAAAACCATTAGGGGGACTCAGGAAAATAAAAATGATAATGAAAATCATTATTATAACAGAGAAAAATAACTCATGTTTATTCATGACTTAAATAATCAATTAATGACTAAAGCATTCCTATACAATAAGCATGAAGAGATTGTGGGGTAGAAGCATTGTAATTCCTGAGAGGAAGGAAAAAGCCTTACATGTTGCCTGGAGGAACTTTCTGGACCTTAAAACAGGAAGGGGAAAGTCAAGCAAAGCACAGTGGTTTCACTGAGTTCAGAAGACAGTAACTGAAGTTTCAGAATGCTGTTATAGCTGGAATTTATGGACCAGAGTAGGAAACTAGACAGAGAAAAAGTTCTAGAAATCTGCAGGCAGATCTTTTGCTACAAACCTAACCTCCACATGCCCCGGCAGGCTACATCAGGCTGAACAAGAAACAACTATTAGAGGTCTGCAAGCTGAGCAGTTCCTAGAGACAATAGGTGGCTGAGAGATATTTGAGATTACCCGCCAAAGTGAAGATATCTTGTTGAACACCCAGCTTCCAGTAAAGGACCTACCAGAAAAAAACTTCACTTGTCTCATAATGGCTACTCTAGACTCACCAGCACAAAACTTAAAAACAAGGGTCAAAAGAACAAAGTTGATTCTTAATGTAACTTCTGCCTGCCTAAATAAACTTCAACACTCATTAAGTTAGAGAACAGAATCCAGATGCTAAACAATGTAAACATCAGTATTTTTTTTTGTTTAGAATCTAACCAAAAAATAACTAAACATGCAAAGAAGCAGGGAAATGTGACCAATAAATAGGAGATAATAAATCTCAGTAATGGAAGAGACAATGGGATTAGCATTCAAGGACTTTAAATTATACAATTTTGACTTATTTTCATGTTTATTTATTTTGAGAAAGAAACAGAGCACAAGCGGGGATGGGCAGAGAGAGACACAGAATCCGAAGCAGGCTCCAGGCTCTGAGCTATCAGCACAGAGCAGGACGCGGACCCGAATCCACGAACTGTGAGATCATGACCTGAACTGAAGTCAGAGGCTTAACTGACTGAACCATCTGGGAGCCCCAATACAATTTTGAAAAAAGATGCACAAAGTTCGATACAGTTTAATATATGATTTCTTTTTTTTTTAAATTTTTTAAATGTTTTTATTTATTTTTGAGACAGAGAGAGACAGAGCATTAGCAGGGGAGGGGCAGAGAGATGGGGAGACACAGATCCGAAGCAGGCTTCAGGCTCTGAGCTGTCAGCACAGAGCCTGATGAGGGGCTCAAACTCACGGAGTGTGAGATCATGATCTGAGCGGAAGTCGGACGCTCAACCAACTGAGCCACCCGGGCGCCCCTATGATTTCAAGATTTACTATGGTGACGGTGTTAATCAATACATTATAATTGTCGTGAGGATAGATAAGTAGATTAATGCAACAGAGCAAAGGATTCAGAAATATGCTCACATAGAATAGTCAATTGATTTTTAAAGGCAGGTGTTGAAATAAGTCATTAAAGAAAGGCTGGCCTTTCAACAAATGGTGATAGAAGAAATGGATTTCTTTTTGGTGAAAGAATGAAGTTTGACCCTTAAAGGATAACATACCCCAAATTAACTCAAAATATAGAAACTAAAACTTATAGACAAAACAAAAGCAAAGCTTGAGATATACCTCCTTGAGGTATCTTTTTTTAAACAGGACACTGATAACATAAACAATAAAGAACAAACTGATAAATTGGATTTCACTAAAAGCAAACATTTCTGTTCTTTGAAGGACGCAATTAATTAAATAAAACGGCAAGTCTGAGACGATGATTAAATATAAAAATATATATTTAACAAAAGTCTTATATTGAAATATATATGAAGAATATTTAGAATTTAATGGGAAGATAGCAAATAAACCATTTATTTAAAAATATGCAAAATAGTGAAGAGACATCTTATGAAGTAAGATAAATGAACAGCCAACATGCCTATGTAATGGGACGTATAAAGTAAAAACTAAATGAGGTATAACACACACTTACTAAATTAAATAAAATTTAACAGACTCAGTAAATATGTGGAGCAACTCAAACTTCCGAAAGTTGCTGGCCAAAGGGTAAAAAGGTGTGACCATTTGGAAAACGTTTTGGTATTTTCTTATAAAACTGAACACGCACATGCTATACATTCAACAAATCTACCTGTAAGCACTTACCCAATAGGCTTTTTAAAGATAGGATTACAAAAACACTTGTATACCAATGGTCACAGTGACTTTATTCACAATAGCCCCAAACTAGAAACTACCCAAATATTCACCATTTATTTAATGAATGGGTCAAAATATGATATATCTAATAAAGGGAATATCCCTTAGCATTAAAAGGAAACACAACATAGGCAAATGTCACAAACTATATGCTTAGTGAAAGATGTAAGACATAAAATGATACCTATGGTATAATTCTATCTACATGAAATGGATACAGAAGGAAACCAACCTCTAGTAACAGAAAGATTATTGGTCAATTTTTGAAGCAGATATGGAGTATAGGAATTAAGTGTAAATAGGTATGAGAGAATATTTTGGGTGCTGCAAATAGTATATAGGTTAATGGTAAAGATTACTTTGGTCTCAATTATTTGTCAGTATTTACTGAACTGGACACTAAAGATAAGTACGTTTTCTTGTAGGTAAATCAGACTTGAATAAGTTGTTAAAAATACAAAAATTCGGAGAATATTTTCTGTGCTATAAAAGATATATAATAAAGAAATTATTTCTTTCTTGAAAACCTGATAGAATCACAGGGAAAACATATGGACTTAGGGGACCCCATGGAGGTGGTTGCTTTTTATAGCCTTTGATTTTTCTCTAATAGACATATTTTCCTCCTTTACAAATATTTTGTAAAGTTATATTTTCTAGGCAATCAGCTCTTCCTTTTTGAGTTTCTTGTTTATTTATAAGCTAACCAAAAAGGTGTCTTATTCTTTAAAAATTATTTTTGTCACCCATAAATATTTTCCTCTTCTCATTTCTAGCATTTCACAACCTGGTTTGTAAAGCTATTTTTTTATGAAATGGACTGCAGAGAATGAGTTCCTGAACTCATTCTCAATTCTCAATTAAGATCACACATTTTTGGGGCGCCATTTTTGGGGTGGTTCCGTCGGTTGAGTGTCCGACTTCAGCTCAGGTGATGATCTCATGGTCTGTGATTTGAGCCCCTCGTCGGGCTCTGTGCTGACACCTCGGAGCGTGGAGCCTGCTTTGGATTCTGTGTCGCCCTCTCTCTCTGACCCTCCCCCGTTCATGCTCTTGTCTCTGTCTCAAAAATAAATAAACATTAAAAAAATTTTTTTAAAAGATTACACATTTTTGATTCAGAGGATCGAAGCTCAATGCCTGGGTTTCCTCACTTGCAAATAGTCCTCAACCTCATCACTGTTAGGTTTTACTAATAAATATGACTAACTAATTGGACATCTTTTTTCACCTGAGGGTGTGGAAGCAAATTCACACCATTCCCATAAATTACCTTTATGCTTCCTTAGTTTTTGTTTTTTCAGTATTCCAGACACATGGTAGATATTGATTACAGATCATTATTTCTATATTCTCGAATATCTTTTTTACTTTCCAATTGGTTTCTCTAAACCTATGAGACGAAAATCTCCCTAAAGCTTGTTTTTAATCATTACAACCCCATCAAAGGCTCTAATCCGTCCATGAGGACCCAAGAGGCCTACAATCTATACATGGCTATTTATATCTCCATATTACTAATTTTATTATATAATCAAAGAATCTCCATGAATAGACTAGCATATACTCCTCCTCAAATTGATTATGTGTTGACTACGATGCCAGGTATCACTGAAAAATTATTTTTTCTGTTATTTTTCTTTAAAGAAACAACTTTAATTTGTAATTCCCATGACATTTGATACTGATAGTCTCCATAACAAAGTGCAAGCTAAAATTTTTTATCTCTTTTTTTAGTTCACAATACCTCTCTCTGATTCTATCTCAATATAATAAAGCTTCACTCTTCTTTGTTAAAGAAAATTACTCATTTTAGATTACAAAAATAGAGCTTTAGAAAGGAGGTGTGTATATCCATAATCTCTGGTTTCAGTGTGATAAGAGCTTGATTTTTTTTTAATGAATAAATAATGCAGTTAAAGACAGTTACAATGGGGTAGCCATCTCTGTCCTGTGAAAAGACCTCTTTCAAGGGCCAGCAGCAAACAGGTAGTATCCCATTATAAAGATTTTATAAACAAAAACTGGCAGAAAGAAGGCAGTTGGATTGCATGTCAAATATATATACATATATGTGTGTGTGTATATATATATATATATATATATCACTCCCTTTATGGAGTTTAATCAGCTAAGCTTTAGGAAAAGAAGGCAGGTGATAGAAAGATGTATCAAAGGAAAAACAGGAAAAAGCAGGTTGAAGGGAACACAGAGAGAAGAGATCTAAACTATTTCTCCTTTAGGAATGACCTCATATTAATTCTCTCTTGTGATCCAGGGCTCTGCATACCCTCATGAGTCACATCTCTTAAGGACAGCTTTTAGATGAAGGCAGAAGAAAGTCAAGAACAATGAAACTTCCTTGAATCAGAGCTAAATATTGGCATTTCACTCTCAGGTTGGTGAAGGACATTCTCCCTATGAAAATCTTAGTATGCATGACTTTTAACTCAATCATGGTTATACTACATCTTCTGCTTTATTTATTGCTTTTGAAATGTGGAAGTGAGATATTTTCCTCCTCATCAAAAATATACCTACACCAAACACCTACAAAATCTGTAAGGTACTCCATATTTGAGATATAGTTCAACTTCTAATTACAACTCTGTTGACTCAGGAAGACCCACTGAATGATAACTAGTCTTTCTCAAGATTCTGTTCTACCTTCTATTTCCTTTCCTGTTTTGGAAAAGAAAGAGTAGCAGGCTACAAAGATATTTCAGTAGTTATAACATCACCAAATAAAATCAAGACCTTGAGATTCTGACCTTTCATTCTTTAATATTTTAAAAGACTTTTCTTGGGGAAATTACTTTGAAAAGTAATGAATAGATACATTGCAATATCAAGAAATCTTTTCTACATGAACTAAAAATATATCAATGATAGACTTATTTAGGTCATATTAAACTTAATTCTAATGTGAATAATGGTTACATATTTGGAAGTGTTTCCCAGGAACTCTAGTTACCTGGTTGTGGTTTAAAATATTACACATTTCCATATTTGTGAGATGGTTTAATAATTCCGTTTGGGAGCTGAACAATGAGATAGATGACTCCCTGATAATACCCAAACTTTCTCACTCTTGGCTCAATTATAATGTCAATTCTGCATTTGTGAAAGAGGATTTCTTGCCATTATTCATTTAATGTTAGGATCAATAAGTACTGATTATGGCATATATCTGAGAGGTATTACTTGCCTTCAAACCAGAGTTAAACTGCTAAAATCCACAGGGTGTGGACAGGTAAACTAATCACACACTGCTCTTAATTTATATGTTATATACTTTGCTAGTTAACATCATTGTTGGAAGGGCTCGTTGCAGTTTGTGGACCTTCACAAATGCAATGTGAAGATTTTTTTTAATGTAGTGAATATTCTCATGTATCAGTAGAAATCCGTTTAGTCAACGCATAAAATAGCATTTTTAACGAATTGTTTGATATTTAAGAAAATAAATAATGTTTTTAAGTTTTATTAATTTGGGTGAATGTAACCCACATTGTCACCAAAGCAATATTATGCTGCAAATGAAACCAAGAAGTAAGCAGTTTTATTACACATTCAGTGATTATGTATAATCAGCAAAAAGTTTCAGGGAAGAATAGCTTGTTCTTTTTTTATACACAGCTTTTGTTAGAGTAACCATCTTATTTATCATTTCTGTTTCTCTTCATTTGCTCTGTGGATTCAAGCTGCTATCTGGAATCATTTCCTTAGCTCAGTACTTACCTGCAAACAGCATCTTTGTGCTGTTATTGGCAAATACATTATATTTCTTCATGAAACACACTCAACAAAACATTATATACATATTGTCCTATTCAATAGTTTTCAAAATCAATTAAGAGAATAAAGGTGAAAAATATGCATTTATACTGTATTTTATAATTACATAATTAACTTTTCCGGTGCTATTTGTTTTCCTATGTGGATTCAAAATACTATCTGGGGGTCACTGGCTTTCAGCCTGAAGAATTTCCTTTCGTATTTCTTTTAAGGTGGTTCATCCAGTAACAAATCTTGGGGTTTTTGTTGTTATTTGAGCACTTTAAATATGTTAACCTACTGCTTTCTAGTCCTCATTTTTTTCTGATGAGGAATCTGTTAATTTTATTGGGGTTCCCTTGTAAGGGAGGAGTATTTTTCTCTTACTGTCTTTCAGGTTTTCTTATCTTTGGCCTTTAGTATATTTAGAATTTTTTTTTAACATTTATTCATTTTTGAGAGACAGAGTGTGAGCAGGGGAGGGACAGAGAGAGAGGGAAACACAGAATCTGAAGCAGGCTCCAGGCTCCGAGCTGTCAGCACAGAGCCGGACATGGGGCTCGAACTCACAGACCGCGAGATCATGACCTGGGCTGAAGTTGGATGCCTAACCGACTGAGCCACCCAGGCGCCCCCTTTTAGTATTTTTATTATCATGTGTCTGTGGGTCTCTTTGAATTTATCTTGACTGGAGGTCATCAAGCTTCCTGGATGTTTAGATTATCGTTTAACAATAATTTTGAATGTTTTCAGTCATCATTTCTTTGACAATTTTTTTCTTTCTTTCTCCTATACTTTGGGTGTTCTCATTATGCATATGTTGGTGTGTTCACTGATGTACCCCTTTCTCTGAAGTTTTCTTTTTCTTTTTTTTTCTGTCTCTTTTTCAGCTTGCATGACCCTTATTGAACCATTTTCAAGTTCCTGAATTCTTTCTTCTGCCAGTTCACATCTACTGTTGAGCCCTTCTTATGAAGTTTTCATTATAGTCTTTGTACTTTCAATTGCAGAATTTCCATTTGATGCTCTGTCTTTATTATCATCATTTTTCCCTTTAATAATACTTTCTCTTATTTCCGTGAAAATTTTATAGTGTGCTTATAATGTCTACTTCAAGGTCTCGTTGTTGTTATTGTTGTTGTTGTTGTTGTTGTTGTTGTTGTTAAATGCTGCATCAGATCACACTCACAGTTTCTGTTGCATTTTTTTTTTCTGGTGTATGAGTCGCTTTCTTATATCTTTGTATTTCAGAAATTTGTTAGAAATTGGATATTTTAGATAATAGATTGTAACAACTCTTGAGTCCAGGCTTATTATTTTTGCTTGGTTATTGGTTTAGGTACTGGCTATACTATTTTAGTAAAGTCTATTTCGCTCCCTTAGTATTAAGCCTTCGATGTTGTACTTAAAGAATACCCCAAGTCGTGGTGGTAATAACTATAGTTTTTGCAGGGCTTCCTTTGACTATCTCTTTCTTTGGACAATGTTGAGATCCATTAATTGCTGTTGAGATCCCCTAACTGATGTCCCCCTGATTGAAATCCATTACTTGCTGGCTAACTGCTTTATCATTTTTAATAACGATCTGGGACATAGATTGCTTTACAGACAAATCCCATCAAATTCAAATTTCTTTGAAGGAATGGTTATAGTTGTCACTTGCTGAGATTTGTTCTGACCCCAGGAAGGCTCCTTCTAGCTGTTTCTTTCCCAGCTCTCTTTGGCAAATGAGCCAGCCAAGTTTAGCTTAAATCTTTAATGAATTTATGAATCTCCTCCCAATTTCCTTTCACTATGTCCTTTCCTGGTTTTGACAGCATACTTAGCTTCAATTTCTCCATACCCTACTGAATGTGTAGTTTGTTATTTTTGGAAGAGACAGAGCTGTTTTATGATTTTCTCTCTCTTCACCTTCACAAAAGTTCTTTAAGCCACATCTCTGGAACTTGGAGTAGAAAAAAAAAAAACAACACTGCATTTCTGTCTTAATGACACCCCTGCTCCAGGAACTGAGTGCTCAGTGGGAGAGAGACAGTAAGTAGCATGGAGTCTTATCAGCTTGCCTTTACAGCTATGGAACCATTGCTTTATGGACCTACAAAAGAGTGACTGGGGCCCCAAACTGAAGATAGAAATTCCTCCCACCAGTGGGGAGTAGGCCAAAATAAAAGAAAGCCCCCACCTTTGCCTAGAACTTTGACTTAGTTATTTGTAAGGCAGGATGAAAAATGTTGACATTCGGACCCTCCAGGGAAGGTAGACCCCCAACTAGAAGATGGGAGTAGAGGGATTCCTAAGTTCTTGGCTGTACTGATGTCCAGAGAAGTTTCCCTTTGGCTAAATTACTGAATTACTGAATGTTAATTGGTTTTCTTGAAAACACAGCTCTTTATTGCTGTAAGAGTTTAACACCATTTCCACGTACTTCAGTACTTCAGTATTTGTGGTCTTATGTATTTGTTTTGGTTTGGTGTGTGTGTGTGTGTGTGTGTGTGTGTGTGTAATTTTTTCACTTATTCCACTGAGAAGTGGCTCCACAGACCTCATCACGCTATTATGCCAGTGACAGTTCTTGACTTTTCCTTATTTTACTTGTTTTGAATAGCTTTATTTTGGGGGATAATTGCTTCAAATGTCTCTTCAACTTAGACTTTTTAGAAAATAGAGCCTGAGACTGTTTTGTCATCATTCATACAGACTACATCATTAATTCCATCTTCTTTGTTTGTAATAACACAATAAATTATTAATCAAGAAAATTAAATAGTTTTATAAGCATCAACAATTAATGTTAACACCAGCACTAAGAAATAAATGGTTAAACTGCAGTAATGTTCTTGTTTTAGAGGTTCATAGAGGCAAATATGTTTCTAATAAATGTTTAATGGTCTTCATTAAGCTCTCTTAGAACATTAAAATCATCTAAAATTGCTACAATAATTAGTCTTCTAAACACCAGAGTGAGCACAAGTAGGATTGATCACTTGCCCAGATTAAACAATGCAGCCTCCAACATTTTGATGACTCTCACTAAAAACAGAAGCCATCATCATATACCCTTTTATATAGAAAACAATAATGTCAAGAGAATATCAATTCTTGGACACTCATTCTTTCAGACAATATCATATCAAGCAATAGATGAAATATTTCAGCAAAGTACACATAGAGGATCAACACACTACTAGAAAAAAGTATTTTTCTGGAGCTAACATAGCATGAAAAGCACAGAAATAAAATAACAATCTGAGCTGCCATTGTTAGTGTTGCAGCCACTTGGATGATTATGGGCTTTTGAAAGATGGACATATTTTGACTATTTCAATCATAGAAGATACGGTCAATTGACTTGTAGAAGGGCTAGAAATGGAGTTTCAGATTCCTCTGTTCTATTTTTATCAAACTATAGGAGGACAAAACCATTTATGACTTATCTTCAGTGTTTTGAGGTTATTTTATGGGCATTTGAGTTGCAAATTGTCTATTATCATGGAACTTAACTGAGGCTATGATTGCAAAAAAGGTTTTGAATTTCATGTAGAAAAAGAGATAAAGTTGCAATCAAAACAACTTCTCCTGATATTGGCTATCTATTTCCTGAAGCAAAATGAATTTAAAAATCTCTTTGCTTAAACTGAACCAATGCCAATTAGTCCCAGCAGTAATAATGTAAGTTTATATGAATTTTGAGACTGAGGTAATTTAAAAGAAAATATCAAAAGTCCAATGGATGCTGATAATATTCCTTCACTAATGACTTAGATGTGCACCGATGACTCTCAGGGAAATGATGCAGAGCAGTTTTCTGAACCTACAATATATCATACAGAATGCTCTTCAATATATCACCCAACCTTATTTTCTATTGGGGTGCTTTTTAGTCTTTGCACATTTTTGTATATTAAAATTTTATTCATCTAAAAAACTCAGCCTCCTTTCTAAGAGATATTTGAATTTCCTTTGAAACAGTTTGTTATTTATACTATCTTATGGCTTTTAAACATTGGAATAATTGTCCTGAGAAATTCTTTCCAGTGGCTAAGAGGACTAGATTTTTACCCCCTATCATGCACAAATTAACCATCTCTTTGAAAACCAGGTAATGATTTTTTAAATGTGCAATTTAAAATTTCAAACCATATTACCATTTTCCTCCCAGAAGCTTCACTGTCAGTGACTTAGTAAAACCATCATTAATCACAAGATAAGCTACAGTCATGTGGTGATTGTAATTTGGTCCCACGGAACCAAAGACAAATGATATGGAATACTATTAGCAATGATAGCTTTAATGTAGACATTCATCATGGACTCAGGTTCACTTGATGTGACTTTAGGATAAAAACAGGGGGAAATTGCCTAGCTGTTCAAAATTCTATTGCTATTAAATCATAATTTTGACAAAATTGTACAAAATAAGTGTAGTAAATTTTGTGTTTCCCATTTTTCACTCTAAAAAGAAAAAATTGCAGGGGCTTTGAAGAACCCAGATGCTGTGCAATTAGAATAGTGAATCCTGATTAGTTCTTATCTATCTAATTGCTAATAATAGAATCTGAGGTTTTGGCAAGCTATTTATAGGAATCACAAGGCTGTTCCAACCCTTCAGAACAAGTAGGTTGCTAATAGAATCTAAGAAGACACACACATACATACACACATATGCACATGTACCATGCATACACCTCCCCCCGCCACACACACACACATGCACGCACAGATTCTTTCATCATTGAATTATTTTACTGGTCATAAACTTCTTAAATATACTGCATGGTAAGTTCTTAAAGTAACAGAACCCAATTTTTAGGAAGAGACCCTTGTTTTCTACTTCAGCTTAAGTACTATTCAGTGGTCACCTTTAAGAAGATACTTACATTTTAAAGGCCCTGCACATCATTATTAAATACTTCCCCTTGTAATAAAGCCCTGATGGGTAGTGAGTGAATGCAGTTATCAAAACTAAGACTGCAGTCTACAACTGGGAATAAATATTGACTATGGCCTGCAGCCTTCTCCTAAAGAATAGATTAGTTGAACTTTAATTCTTCATGTGGAAAAAAATACCAAGTCTGCTACTTTAGGAATAAATTCAGGCAATGTCACTGTGTACTGTATTTCAGCATTTTATTTCATTTTTGTTTCTGCCACCCAGCCTACCTGTGTAGCTTGTTCAACTATGCCGGTCTCTACCCTTACAGATTTAGTTGCTTTATTCCCTGCATTCTTTAGTTGAGTTATCCAGTCGCATTCCGTGTTCCCAGGGAATCAAGGTGATTTTGTGGCCCAGATAGAGGAGATCTGCTGTTAAACCATAAGATCTCTGCAGAGTCAAATTTGAGATCTGACTCACCACATCTTCTGGTCTTTCAGAGTTACATTCAGTGAAGGAAGTGAGAAGGATTCTAACACTTTCTTTCCTTGATTATTTTATTTTTTTTTAATTTTTTTTAACGTTTTATTTATTTTTGAGACAGAGAGAGACAGAGCATGAATGGGGGAGGGGCAGAGAGAGAGGGAGACACAGAATTGGAAGCAGGCTCCAGGCTCTGAGCCATCAGCCCAGAGCCTGACGCGGGGCTCGAACTCACGGACCGCGAGATCGTGACCTGAGCTGAAGTCGGCCTTTTAACTGACTGAGCCACCCAGGCGCCCCTTTCCTTGAATATTTTAAAACATCTATATTTGTATGATTGAGAAAGTGTCTCAACACTTCAGTGTGATGGGATGCCCAGGTGGCTCTGTCAATTAAGTGTCTGACTGGCTCAGGTCATGATCTCACAGTTCATGAGTTTGAGCTCAGCATCAGGATCTGAGCCTGGAGCTGACTTCAGATTCTGTGTCTTCCTCTCTCTCTCTCTCTCTCTGCCCCTTCCCCTCTCATGCTCTGTCTCTCTCTCTTGAAAATAAAAAAATACTAATTTTTTTTAATTGCAGTGTGTTGATACCATAAAGAAATTTATCTTTTATTTTCTATGGATCTATCTCTATAGCATTTAGTTTAATTTTATCTATACTTTGCCTGCTGATTTCTTAGGTTGGAGGGGATGCTCCTTAGTTTTGGGGACCTTGAAGAATAAATTGTATATTTGTTTGGATACATGTCCTGCAATTGGCCCTATGATCAAGTTCTTAGCATTATGAAATGGTGATTTCAAAAAATATGAGCCTTTTATAAATTGTTGAAAAATCCCTATGGCAAAAGAAATTTGAAAGGGAAGGGGTCTAATTTTGAATTCCCTTAAAGAATCTGGCTGCTGCAGTAACATACAAGGCACAAGGTTCTAGTGGTAAGTACAACAATTTGGAGTCTCACTGCAGACAGATTACAGACATGCTAGATTTTGTGAAATTGGACAAAATATTTAAGTTATACAGCAGATATTTGTGAGTACTGTATTATTTTGTTAGGACTGCCATAACAAAATGGCACACACTGGAGGGTATAAATGACAGAACGTCATTTCTCACGGTTCTGGAAAGTGGAAGCCCAAGATCAAAGTGTTAGCAGGATCTGTTTCTTCTGAGGCCTCTTTGGCTTGCAGATAAGCCCTGCTGTAGTCCCTACATGTGTTTCCTCTGGGTCTCTGGGTGTGTGCACTTTGGGGTCTTCCTCGGTGCAAGAACACCACTGATACCCTCTGTGTGTCCAAATTTTCTCTTCTGGAAGAACACCAGTCAGACTGGACTAAGGCCCACCCTAATGACCTTGGTTTTTTTTTTTGTTTTTTTTTTTTTTGTTTTTACTATTTTTATCTATTTTCTAATTTTGAGAGAGAGAGAGAGAGAGAGAGAGAGAGAAAGGATGAGCAGGGGAGGAGCACAGAGAAAGGGAGATGCAGAATCCAAAGCAGTCTCTGGGCTCTGAGCTGTCAGCACAGAGTCTATCACAGGGCTCAAACCCACGAACCATGCGATCATGACCTGAGCCAAAGTCAGCTGCTCAACCAACTGAGCTACCCAGGCGCCCCACTAATGACCTCATTTTTAATGTATCACCTGTTTAAAGGCCTTATCTCCAAATATAGTCACATTCTGAGTTACTCGGGGTTCCAGCTTCAACGTACCAGTTTGTGGGGGCCATAATTCAGCCGATGGCATTCACTTTAATGTAGCACTGAGAATATAGCACTGAATGAAATAGAGAAAATCTCTGCCATCCTGGGGCTTATATCATTCTACTCAATATCTCTAAATCCTCGATTTCCTCATCTGTACAAAAACCTTACAGATTGTTGCCGGCATTATGTTACAGAATGGTGGACAGCAATTAAGATAGATCCTAGCCCATAGCAAGCCTCAACAAATCATCACGAGAACTGTGATCATAAAAGTGTTGATAAGCGTAGAAAGGTTAGATTTTAAAAACCTTCACACACCTTCTCCTGAAATTTCTAATGAGTTGGTTGCCTTCAGGCGATGACAAGGTTGCCACCCAAGTGCTTTATCCCTGAGGCCCAATGCATTATTTCACAAAGTCTCACTAAATTATTGGCCTTCGCTACTACTCCAATTATAGGAGTCACTCAGTTTCTGTAAATGATATGAGGAAATCCCACTGAATTAGATACTTAAATTCCTCTTTGTTTCTTGAAGGGAGTATAAATTGCTGTGTGTTTAGGTCTAGTTTATTATGCTCGGGTCCAAGGTAGAATGGTACTGACCCCTTCTGGTTAACTCGGTTACAAATTCCTGGGAAATGTATTTTCAATTTGCGGTATCTCAGTTCACACAATTCCTTCAACTTTGGTATCTTTGGTTACAGAAATCCTTCTTAAGAAGTTTTCCCCTTACTCTTTGTGTATATCCACTTACTCAGCAAGAATAGAATTTATGCCTACCATCTACAGGCAATGTTCTCAGTGTCGCTGGCACAGAAGTAAATAAAATAGACAAAAATTTAAACTTCATGTTGCTTATGTTTACGTGTTGATTGGTAGAATCTGTTCAAGAAGATGCAATGTCTATACACACTGCTCCACTTATAAGCAGTATCCACCATCATGGTAATTTAGAAGAAGGTACTGTAGTTTCAACTGCATAGTTGAATATAAGTATAAACACCATATTTATACTTGCTGTATAAGCTCCCATCCTTAAATTGTCATCTGAAAATAAGCACAATTGCAAATATAGTTTTGGCCAGAATTGTTTTGCGTTAGAGGCTTGAACACGATAGGATTCCTTAAATGTACTCTTAGGAAGTTATCAAGTTAGTTTATGGTAAATCTTAGCAAGTTTATCGTTTCCATACCTCTTATTTCTTACTTCTGTTTAGGGCCATCCCTGCCATACACTTGGTTCAGTCAGTTATCATTTCTTGCATGCATTATTGCAAGTTTTCAGTCTTGATCTGTTATGGTAGGTTCGACACACTAGAGAAAAGATTTCTGTTTCAAAATCGTCAACTGACTTTCACTTCTCACTGGCCTCACATCATACTATGGTTTGTAACAGGATAAAAAACAGGAACTTTCAGTTCCTCAGATGTGATATTCTGCAATCCTAATACTACCTTTATTTCTCAAACAGAAAATCACACCGGAATCCATTGGTGGATTTTTTTTTCTTTTCTATTTTTGGTGGTAGCGGGGAGTGTTTTGTGGCTTGCTGTCTCTCTCACTACACTCACTGAGCTGGCAGCTAATATGGGTGGTGATCATGTTTTACTCATCTCTGTATGCTCAGTTACTTGCATAGTTCCTTCTTCCTCCCCCTTGTTTTATTTAAATTCTTCTGAGTCATAATTGCCTATCTATAATTCATTCTTTTCAAATGTACAATTCAAAGATTTTTTTTCCATAAATGCATTAAGTTAATGATTGTGAAACCACCACAAAAAAGCCATTTTAGGACATTTTGTCACCCCAAAATGAACATGTATTGTTCATGTACAGGTACTATTTATCCTTCTTCCTCCCTCCCTTTTCTCTGGGTGACCACTAATCTACCTGCTGTCTTTGTAACTTCATCTTTTCTATATATTTTGTGTAAATTTAAAAATAAAATATGTGGCCCCTTGTATCTGCATTCTGTCATTGAACATGTTTGTTTTCTTTCACTAAAATGATTTTGAGTTTCATTCATAGCATAGCATATAACCCTAGTTTGCCCCCTTCTTTTCTGAATGGTATTTTATTATATTTGGATTATTATCATATATATGTATAATAGAATACATATAGAGTATACAAAAATATGTAGAAAGAATCATATGAAATCACTTCCGTCAGTATCTGCTTAGTCAAGTATGTCTTAATATCCCTTTTATTTATGAAGGATAGTTTTATAAGATAGAGAATTCTTGGTTGACAGTCTTTTCCTGTCAAAACTTGAATACATATTCCTATTCCATCTGGCCTCCATGGCTCCAGATGGGTCAGCTGCTGATCTTATAGACAATCTACATGATAAGCAATTTTTTGTCTTTACGTCTTCAAGCTTTTCTCTTCATCTTTGAGGAGTTTCATGAGTTTGACTATGAAGGGTCTAGGGGGGGATCTCGTTGAGATTATTCTATGTGGAGTTTGTTGAGCTTCTCATAAGTTTAGCTTAAATATTTCTTAAAAGTTTTTTTTTTTAATTTTTTTTTTGAGAGAGAGAGAGGGAGGTGGGGGCAGAGAGAGAGAGGGAGACACAGAATCCAAAGCAGGCTCCAGGCTCCAAGCTGTCAGCACAGAGCCCAACGCCAGGCTTGAACTCACAAGCCATGAGCTCATGACTTGAGCTGAAGTCAGACACTTAACCGGCTAAGCCACCCACGTGCCCCAGCTTAAATATTGCCTATTAACTCTGGAAATATTTCATTTATTATTTTTTGAAATATTGTTTTCTGTTGATTTACTACTATGCTTTTCTGGTTCTTCCTTTACTCATATGTGCATGTTGGATATTGTTCCTCTCATCTATAAAACTCTATTCATTTATCTTAATCTTTATTCTTTTTATTCCTCACCTTGGATTATCTCCCTCAATCTATGTTCACGTTCATTAGTTATGTTTTCCTTCCAGCTCAAATAGTTGTTTGTCCCTCTAGTAAATTTTTCATCTCAGTTATGGTACTATTCAGCTTCACAATATCTATTTTATACTTATTATTATTACAATGAAATAATTTTTCCCATCCTAATAATAATTATTATATTGTTGCTACTATTATTATTTCTATTTTTTCATGAGGTTCTCTATTTGGTGAGACATAGTTTTCATACTTTCCTTTAGTTTTGTGCACATAGTTTCATTTCACTGAGCATTTTGAGAACAGTAAGACACAGCTATATGTTGTCTATATGAAATGCACTTTAAATATAAAGGTACAGATTGGTTAAAACTAAAGAGAAACATAAAAATAGCACCAATCGAAAGAAAGCTGGAGAAACCATATTAATTTTATAGAAAGCAGTCTTAAGAACAAGGAAAAATCTCATGGATAAACGGGAGCTACATAATAATAAAGAAATCTATTCCTCAAGAAATCTTAACAATCCTTAATGTCTATGCATCTAACAGTAAAACATTAATATCCATAAAGCAGTAATTGACAGAACTGAATGGAGAAATAAACTAATCTGCTATAATAATTGGAAACTTCACCTCTCTGTCAGTAATTGATAGGTCAAGCAGTCAGGAAATCAATAAAGATATAGAAGAACTAAACTGCATAAATCAATCTACTTTATCCAATTGACATTTATGTTGTACTCTATCCAGTAACAAAAGAATACACATTTTTCCCAAGGTCACTTGGAACATTCGTCAATGCAAACCACATTTCGGTCCATAAAACCCACCTTACCAAATTTAAAAAATTGAAATCCTACAAAGTATATTCTCAGAGCATACTGGAATTAAGGTAGAGATTAATAGCATAAAGATAGCTGGAATAGTCTTAAAAAATGGAATATATATATATATATATGGCACATGGACCAACAGTAAATCTCAAGAGAAATTCTTAAAAATGTTTGGATTTAAATTTTAAAAAATCACATATATCAAAAAGTGTGGGATGCAGCAAAAGCAATGCTTAGAGGGAAATGGATAGCATTAAGTGCATATATTAGAAGGAAAGATCTAAAATCAATTCTAAACTTCCACCTTAAAAATGTACAGAAAGAAATGCATATTAACCCTACAACAAGCAGAAAAAAGGGAAAAATAAAAATTAGAGCTGAAATCAACAAATTGGAAGCAAGAAAACAATAAAGAATATCATCAAACTAAAAGCTGGTTATTTTAAAAAATCAATAAAATTGGAAAACATCTCAACAGGTTAAGCAAGCAAGAAAGAGAAGTCACAAAACACAAATATTAGAAATGAAAGAGGAGTCATCCTGACTAATCTCATATTTGTGAAACTTATTCCATGATTTATTACATGACCAATGAGATTTATGCCAAGCACTCAAGCCTGACTCAACATTTAAAAAATCAATAAATCTATATGCTAAAAGAGAAATATCATATGATTGTTTTAAATCACCCACAAAAAGCATTTGATAAAATCCAACATCCATTAAGATAAAATTTCTCAGCTACCTAGCAATAGAATGGAACTTCCCTGACTTAATAATGAACATCTACAAAAAAACTAAAGCTGATATCATACTTCATGGTGAGAGACTAGACATTTTTCCTCCTGAGATTAGGAACAAGGCAAGGATGTCCTCTGTCACCATTCCAATTCAACATTACACCAGAAATCTAGATAGTATAAAAAGAAAATCAAAATGTACATGAATTGCAAAGAAAAAAACAAAACTGTCTTTGTACACAGATGACATGATTGGCTATGTAGACAACACCAGAGAATCTACATAAAACCTCCAAGAATTGATAAATAAGTATTACAAGTTTTCAGGATATAAGATCAACACAAATATTAAAAGGTCAAGAGTTTACTATATACCAGTAAAAAAAAAAAAACTACTGGAATTTTTAAATTAAAAAGTATCATTTCTAATAACATCACCCAGATGAAATATTTCGCTATAAATTTAGCAAAATATCAACCAGGGTCTATGTGCATCAAACTAAAAAAATAGATAAAATAAATCAAAGATCTAAAGAGAGGATGGGAAAGTCTGTGTTCATACTCAATGATGTTAAGATGACAGTTTTTCTCAACTTGGTATATAAATTCAACACAATACTTATTAAAATGTCAGCAAGCTACTTTGATAATATTGACAAATTTATTCGAAAAGCTATACAGAAATGCAAAGGATTTCACATAGCCAACACAATCCCGAGAAGAGTCCTCCCGAGGAGGACTCACAGTGCCTATTATTAGATTTACCCTAAAGTTATGGCAATCAAGACAGCATCATGTTGATAAAAGGACAGATACATAGATCAATGGAATGGAATAGAGAGCCCAGAAATAGACCCACAAAAATATAATTAACTGATTTGTGATGAAAGCATAAAAGCAATTCAAGGGAGAAAGGAAAGTCTTTTCACCAAATGATGGTAGAACAGATTGTATGTCCACATGGAAAAATATGAACTTAGGCCTATAACTTCCCATATTATACAAATATCATTGTCAAAATGGGTTATAGAACTAAATGAAAAAGGAAAATATAAAAGTTATAGAAGAAGAAAAATAGGAAAAAACTGTGATTTGGTTTGGTAATGAGTTTTTAGACACAATACTGATATCAGGATCCATGAAAAAAATAGGTTCTATTTTATTAAAATAAAAAACACACTCTTAAGAGAATGAAGGAAAAAAAGCTCTGACCAGGAAAAATATTTACACAATCCATCCCTAAAGAAGATACAAATCAATCATAACTGAACAAGAAGAAAATGAAACACTTGTGTTGGTTTCTTGTTTGTATTGTAACAAATTACCAGAATTTTCATGGAGAACACACATTTATTGTCTTAAGTTCTGCAAATCAGAAGTCCAAAAATAATTGACAGGTATGCACTCCTTGGGAGGATCCATGGGAGAATCCTCCCCTCCCTTGTCTACCTTATCAACCTTCTAAGGCTGATCCTGGTACCAAGTCACTTTGGTCTTTGCTTCCATCATCACAACCCTGACTCTGATGCTCCTGCTTCCCTTTCCCTTTTTAAGGTCCCCTAGAATTACAATGAGCCTTCCAGATAATCCAGGTTAACCTTTCCATTTCAAGATCCTTTCCTTAATCACATGTATAACGTCTTTTTTTTTTTTTTAATTTTCTCCCACTGAATGCAATATAGTGTCAAGGATTTGGGTGTCAACATATTTAAGGGTGGTGGAGATTCTTTTCTGTGTGTCACAAAATCCATCTAGAAAAGGGCAAACGATCTGAATAGACACCTTACTGAAGAAAAGATACACATATAGCATATAAACATAGAAGATACTCAACCTTATTAGTATTAAAGAACTGCAAATAAAAGCAACAATAAGATACTACTACACACCTGTTAGAATGGCTGAAATTCCAAAAAAAAAAAACAAAAAAAAAAAACCAAAAAACAAAAACAAAAACTGAGAGTACCAACTGCTGGTGAGGATGTGTAGCAACAGGAACTCTCATTCGTTGCTGGTGGGCCGCAAAATGGCACAGCTATTTTGAAGACAGTGTGGTAGCTTCTTACAAAGCTAAACATAGTCTTCCCATAGCAATTACACTCCTAGATATTTACTCAACTGATTTGAAAATGTATGTGCACACAGAAACCTACGTGTCGGTTTTTATAGCAGCTATTTCATAATTGCCCAGCCTGGAAGCACCCAAGACATCCTTCAACAGTTAAGTGAAAGCAAACAACATGAGGGGCGCCTGGGTGGCTCAGTCGCTTAATTGCCTTACTCTTGACTGTAGCTCAGGTCACGGTCTCAGGGTGAGGGAGTTCGAACCCCACATTAACATTAGGCTCTGTGCTGATGCAGCAGAAGCTGCCTGGGATTCTCTCTCTCCTTCTCTCTCTGCACCTCCCCGACTCATTCCCTCTCTTTCTCAAAAATAAACAAAAATTGGGAAAAAAAAAACAACACATGACAGATGGTGAAATACTAACCAGTGATAACAAGGAATGAGTTATCAATACCTGCAAAAGCATGGATAAAACTTAAAGGCACACTTGTAAATGAAAGAAGCCCGTTTGAAAAGGCTGCGTGGTGTAGGATTCCATTCATGTCACATTCTGGAGAAGGCGAAACTGTAGGGAAAGTAAACAGTTGGTGGTTCCTTTTAAGTTTTTGGCCAGGCTTTTGTCAGCCCCAACCGTAGCAACAGTCTTAGGTGACATCGGCAAAATGCTATCGTTTTAAGTATTTCTTGGGAATAGGGTTTTTTGGGGGGTTGTTTTTTGTTGTTGTTTGGGGGTTTGTTTGTTTTGAGAGCTGAGTCCCAAGCTAAATCAAATACCCACAAAGCTCTGGAAATAGAGATTTTCTAGACTATGTTCTGCGATGGGGGTTTCTTATTTGGTAGGGGGGTGGGGTTTTCACCAGAGCTGCAAAAGATATCAGTCATCTCTATTGGCTGTAAGGTCTACAGGCTTTCATGCCTACCATGCAGTGAGCTGGGGGATGGGGGAGAGTGGGAATAGCTCTAAGTTAAAATTCCATAGTCATGCTGTTCTTATTAATGTCCACCAGTATTTCCGAAGTAGATGCTTTTCATTTATTCTGTGAATTTGCTTATTTTCCAGAATTCTGAAATGCTTTTTAAAAATTATTCTCTGTGTTTCATTATGTTGGGGGCAGGATAGTTTTATTGAGGTCTATTTTGAATAGAGGGATAGTCTGAAAAATAAGATTTGTGAAAAAGCATTCTGGCAACTGTAGAGGGCTGTGGCAGAATGCTTTGGTTAAGAGAGGGAGGTTGGGAGGTTTTAAAAAATATCTGGAAAAAAAATGAAAAGTCATGAGTTAGTGGGGTCAATAGAAATGTCAAGAATTGCAAGAAACATTTTTACAGTCATACTTAATGGGAGTTTGATATTTGTGAATGAGAGGAAGATTAAAGGCTAAAATCTGAAATGTTTTTAAGTTTTTGAGTTTGGATAAATTAATCCATTGATAGAAATAAGAGGTTAGTGTTAAGGGGAGGAAAATGTACTGAAGAGTTTGAGTTTAAACATTGTTGAAATATGCAAGATGAAATCTCCAGACAAAAATTGGAAACATGCAGCTTAGAATTCAGTTTAGAGGTTACAACTGGCTAAAGAAGATTTGCAAATAAATAGGTGTGTACGTTTGGAAGCTCTAAGAAACAAACATTTCTGAGACATGATATTTATGAAGAAGGACCTTGTAACATACAAAAAAGCACAATTTTGAAGGTGGAAGTCGTCTGTGAAGATAGAAATTATGGGTAATTTGCTGTGTTTTATCAAAGGTTTGATGGTTTCTTGGGAGGATGACACCTTAGAACATGTTTCCTAGAGTTGAATCTAGAAAAAATAATTGGATAAGCCAAGTGGGAGTGAAGTGCAGAGGAGAAAGGACACAATTTTTAGAATTTGCACAGTTTTAAAAACACCTTTGTATTACTTTGTGTTGGAATGTGGGGAAAAAAAACTTTTAATGACAAAACTGATGAAATCCAAATAATTCCTGGAGTTTAGTTAATAATTAATATTAATAATAATAATAATAATGGCTACAACAAAAACAACAGTATTGCTTTGTCTTTCCAATAGGTAACCCCTGTTTGCTGGAGAATGAAAGCATAAATAAAAGCAAAACAGTACTGATGTGTCAGTGAACTATTTGGTGGTAACAAATTTAAGACACACCTTTTTTATTTGAATTCTCATATTATTTATGAGACAGTTAAAATTTCAAATAGGCCTTTGTAGAATGAAGTAGTCACTTAAACATTTCATATTTTGGGATAGTACTGACACTGAATATATATTTCTGACTTGTAATGATGGAGCACAAACTGATAATTTTACTAGAGAAGTATTGTTTTTAATGTTATTAGATCTAAAACTAGAATCAAAATGTATAATCACATCCATACCTGATTTGATTCTATTTTCAGTAAGGATAATAAAATACCAAATATTTTTTTGTATTCATTTTCAATTTGTTGTCAATTGAATCTGCTTATAATTTTTTATTAACATATGCATGGTCTTCACAGTTTATTGCTTTATTATAGAAAGGACATTTCCAAACATGCAGTGCAACATGTTAAGTTTACTGGACCAACAAACTATTCTGCAGTTTTGACTATTCAGTATAAACTCTCTGTTTCATTACCTCATCAACATGGCATCTTATGTTTTTTAGAAACAATATTATCAATAATAGTGACATCAGCTTTAAAATTACATATCAAATATTCTCTTCCCCTAACTGCATTATCTGATGATCTCCCTGATACAGGTCATGGTCTCCTTTATGTATTTTTCCCAAGTAAACACATAGTGAACAATGTCTGTTTCATTTCATTGATTCTATTTGTTGTTTAGAATCGTCTTAACTTTTCTTTGAAATAAATCTTTACATACTGTTAACTTTGAAGGAATTATAATAATATCATCCCTGAAGTCTTTTTAAAGAACAATAAAAAAAACCCTAAACATAGATTCTTACATATATGCTCTTTCTGTTTTTAAATTTTTGAGATACAATTTCTGTAATTTGTATTTTTACGATTTGCTAAATATACAGTACAAAAATAGCCTGCTTCTGTGGAGAAAACCTTTGCCAAGGACTTTTTGTTTTATCTTTATGATGAATGCAGATTCTCCATTAAAAAGCAAATTTTTCATTTCAAATGTTGAATAACTTAAAATAACCCAGTTGGTTAAAATTAGATGCTGAGGAAGGAAAAAAGACACACACACACACATGTGAACATTTTCTGGTTCTATAGTAGCTTTGCTTGATTGCAAAATAAAACTGTGTTAATCACTTAACATATAAAAAGCCAAATGAGTCTTGATATTCGTGTTGGTCTGAGTAATGCTACTTTCTTCACAAATGCAAAGTATTAAACACACTTTTTGATAACATTACTGCATATTAAATTAAGCCAGCCTTATTTTTAGACAATGGGAAAAATCACTTAGCAGTGTGACTGAGCTTTCTTCCCTTTACAATTGTACTCATTTTCTTATTTTAGTCTATATACTGCTTGTCTTAAAAGATGTCATTTGTAAATTCGGGGGCTAATTTCACCTATACAGTATACGTTCTCCAGATATTTGTGTTACACTTAACTATAGCTCTACTCGGGCTTTTTGGGGTTTCCCACTCATTGAAGGGAAATTTTCCGTAAAACCTAATGTATAACTGACAGCTAAAAATGTTGATTTCTTTAAAACCATTTATTGTGTAACTAATGCAGACAGGGATTTAATAATTAATAATAATAATAAAACACAAATAAATAAACAAAACTAATGATTGGGTTATTTAATGGGTGGAAAATAAACTCCAATTGGATACTATGATAGATCAATATTTTTCAAAGTTTGATCCATTGATGAACTTCATTCAGAACTACTTGGAGGTGTTTGCTAAAAATGATTGCTGTGGCCTTATACCAGATGTAAAACATCAGAATAACTAAATTTAAAACAGCTACCAAGAACATTGTTATATGAATGAAATCATGAGAATCACTGTATTTGAAGACAAACCAGATTATGGATGTTCTGTAGTTAAGTCAGTTCTCTCTAGTAGGCATTTACCATTGATTTGATCATATTCTTCTTTAATGAAACGCCACAGAAGGCTAGTTGTACCGCATTTAGTTGCCTCCTAAAGTTCTCATCCATTCAGTGCTCAATTCCTCTCACTAATCCCGTTTCATTACAATATTCTCAATGACATGTGTTTGCAGATTGTGATTGAACTATCTCTCAAATATTCCATTGAATTCTTTTTTTTCTATGTTTAACTGTTTTTACTGCATTCTAACTGTCAAGACTTGTGTCATAAAACCAAGAGTTCTTGTATATATTTTTATTTTTTCTAAGTGATGGCAATGGAGTATTAAACCAAGCAAAGTGCCCTATGAGATCTCACTTCGTTGCATGTCCATAAAACTGTCTCTGCTAAGGGAATAGTCACATGGATTCTACCAGTAAATAGGTAAAATATTGTTTAAAAAAATTAACAAAGAGGAAAAAAAGAAAATGAAGACTTCTTGTTTAAGAATGAGCTATTTATATGCTTATTATTTATGGCTGTTTAAAATTTTTAAATTTTACGGGGTGCCTAGGTGACTCAGTCAGTTAAGCGTCCAAATTCAGCTCAGGTCATCATCGCATGGTTTGTGAGTTCGAGCCCCAGGTTGGGCTCTGTGCTGACAGCTCAGCCTGGAGTCTGCTTCAGATTCTGTGTCTCCCGATCACTCTGCCCCTTCCCTGCTCATGCTCTGTCTCTCTCTGTCTCTCAATAATAAGTAAACACTAAAATTTTTTTAAAAATTTAAACAGAAGTAAATCTGAAGTTATATAATGCTATCCTGAGGTTTTATTAATTTTAAAGGACTGCTTCTTAAATAAAGTCACTTACGACAATTAATTTCTTCAATTGAATGCTTATTTTTAAGTGAACTCCCCATCTTTTCAACATCGTTTGACTCCTCTCCAAGCCAGGCTAACCTAATAAATCTAAGCTTATAGAATACTACTCCTATATAATAAATATTTAATTTGGCAGAAAATAGAAACAATAGAAGATGTCCAGGTAGATCTTCAGCATCCAGTTAGGATACAGCTAACTATCTCAGACATTTTAATGAAAATAGAATAAATATTTGTAAGACGACAATCCTAATGCAGTAGAGCCAAAAGAGGTATGTAGCACATAGTTTCCTGCTTTTCGCTTCTTTTGCCACTGAAAACACATTTTTTTTTAATTCCAATGTTTCTAAATACATACTCTCTCATATGTTGCACACGGAGACATTTAAATAACTATGTGGTATGGGTGAAACAGAATAACCTTTAAGATCTCTGCCAGCTGGCACTGAAATGAACCTTCAAAATCATTGTTTTCCCTTTTCCGAAGGACTCCCTAAGGATTACATTGAAAACAATTCTGTCTTGCTGTCTAACACAGTTCATGCATCAACCCCAACCTACAATGACACAGAATTCCTGAAGTCTATTAGCCTGAATGATACACAATGTATGCTCACAGACAAGTTTAGCATTCGTGTTCTATGTATACGTGTATGTTGAGATGAAGTCCTTATTGACATTTACCAATGTAAGCTATAATGGAGAAAAAGCTTAATATACCTAATGGACATGACTAAATACATGAATGCGAGACAATTACAACTCAGTAGTTCAAACAGTTGTGTCAAAACAAACTGCGCCATACTGTGTCTCCTTTTAGAAAGAAAATGGACACAGTGTTGTGATATTTAAAGTATTCTCGGGGCTCCTGGGTGGCGCAGTCGGTTAAGCGTCCGACTTCAGCCAGGTCACGATCTCGCGGTCCGTGAGTTCGAGCCCCGCGTCAGGCTCTGGGCTGATGGCTCGGAGCCTGGAGCCTGTTTCCGATTCTGTGTCTCCCTCTCTCTCTGCCCCTGCCCCGTTCATGCTCTGTCTCTCTCTGTCCCAAAAATAAATTTAAAAAAACGTTGAAAAAAAAAATTAAAGTATTCTACTCAAAAAACTTGTTCTCTCTTGCCTTATATTCTCAACTTGGTATGTCCCTTTTCATTATGTCTTGATTGCCATATTTTAGCTTGATATTATCTCATAAATTATCCCTCAGTTCTCAGGTAAGTAACATTAAAAGATTTTGTTTGTGTTGCTGATAAAACAACTTTAAGACTATGTGCTTATTTCAGCATATTTAGTTTCCATTTAAAAATCTTTTTTGTGTTAAAACAAATGCAAAAATGCACTTTCCAGCATATTGAAAATATTGCTATCTTCAAACAAAACTGTCAACATTGGGTTTTTTTGTTTTTTGTTTTTTTTTTAATGGAGCCAATTAGGGGTGCCTGGGTGACTCAGTTGGTTAAGCCACCGACTTCGGGCTGAAATCGTGATCTCGTGGTTCCTGAGTTTGAGCCCCGTGTCAGGCTTTATGCTGACAGCTCAAAGCCTGGAGCCTGCTTCGGATTCTGTCTCCCTCTCTTTTTGCCCCTCCCCCATTCAAGCGCGCGCAGGCTCTCTCTCACAAAAATAAATAAACATTAAAAAAATTTAAATATAAATACCAAAGCATTTTATTAGCTACTGGTTTTTACACATACATGAATGAACTCTTCTTTACCATATAGAAGATTTGCATTACCTTTTCTTCCTATTTTTCCATTCAAAACTTACCACCTAATTATATGCAAATATAATACAGCATATCATTTAAAATATATATAATTGATTACCCAAGCATGCAGGAGTTTAAGTATAATCCTTAAAGATATTAATTTTTTATGACTGTAAGCCTCTAAGGGTTACAATTTTTGCTCTTGATTGATTATCATTATAATTAGAATTAGTACACAATTGATCAAAGCATCTTTAGTATATTTTAAATTTTGATAACAGTAGATGGGACTGTGTTTTGGTTATAATCCATCCATGCATACATTGATGACGTTTACTTATTGTTTAAATAAGGAATGGATCAACATTATTTATAATACTATTTTTAAATGTTATGGGCATAAGCACTGAGGAGTCTACATATACAAACACGTACATATGTAAATTGTTACAGCAGTGTCACAGCTATAACCTCCTTTTGATTATGTTAGAAAACTCATATAGTGAAGAATCAGCAAAAATTATTTTTAATGATCTATCAGCTGGCAACCTGAATAGGTCTTAGAATTTTCAAGTTGAGACATCACCTGATTGCAAAAGGATCCTCATTGTTCAATGTCAATTTAAATGTCACATCTTACTGGAAACTTTCTCTGACTTCAGACTTAGTAATTTTTTCTATTCTGCTACACCATTGCTTTGCTCTATCTCTATCAGCACATATACGTTGTCTAATAAAGAGTCGGTACTCCTGTTTAATTATTGAACTTCTTAAATATAAGAACAATATATGGTTCCTATATGATCTTATTTATATATTTTATTTACATGTTTGGAATAAAAAAATAATACATGAATACAAGCCTATTTTATTATACACATTTATTACAACTGCGTATATGACATATAAAGAATTTAAATTCCATGATAATACCCTTAAAGTTGTTTTCTTGCTTTCTAAAATAAGGTTGTTTACTCAGCAATAAAATCTACCGTATATATTCTTCATTATCTGTTGTCGAATTGAGATGTATAACTGAATTTTGGAGGTGACTTTTTAGAAATTGTTTCTGATTTTAACCGAAAAGCAACATAACACAAATTTGTGGGATAGCAGCGTTTTATTAATTTAATACATTGGAAGTCAGACAGATTTTCTTTCATTGATTATCTGTGTAACCTTAGGCAAATTACTTAATCTCCCTGTGTTTCAGTTTCTTCATCTGTAAAATGGCAATACTAACAGTACCCACCAGATCAGTTTGTTTTAAACATTAAGGGAGATTATAAAAAATTGAGTCATCAGCTTGTGTCTGCCTAGCATAGTTTAAGTCTCTAGTAAATACCTTCATCAGCTCAGGCAGCCATAACAAAATACCACAGACTGGATGTCTTAAACACCAGACATTTATTTCTCACAGTCTGGAAGTTGGGAAGTCCAAAATCAATGTGCTAGATGAGAGCCCTCTTCCTGGCTTGCATACGGTGGCCTTCTCTACCTATCCTCACATGACAGACAGCAAGCGAGCTCTGGTTTCTTTCCCTTCATAGAATGTCAATAATCCTCTCATGGGACCCATCTTCATAACTTCATTTAGAAATAATTTCCTCACAAAGGCCCCACCTCCAAATAGCAGCACATTGAGGAGTGGAGCTGCAGCATATGAATTTGGGGAGGACGCATACATTCAGTCCACAACAGTAAATAACGTGTATCCTACTTCTCTTATTTTTATTTTTCTCACCACCATCACCAGCATAAATAGCACAGTAGTACTTCATCATTTTAAATGATGTGCATGGCCAATATTTTAAAAGCACAAACAAGTACAGCACAATGTATTTGTGACTAGAGATCATGTATGCAAAAAGAAATGTAATACAATTCCACATGTGGTGCCTATAGTGAATACCAAATAGTGGTATCAATCATAAGAGCATCTGCAGTTAAAGGCAGGTTCTGGACTGAAAACATGAGTGAGCAGATGATACGGGGCTTGAGATAAATGTTAAAATATGGCCTTGCATTTAATATCCAGGGATGTTCTTCATGCAATCACATCTTTTGAAATCTTTTTTTATTAAATGTTTGTTTATTTGTTTTGAGAGAGAGAGAGAGAGAGAGAGAGAGCCTGCATGAGTTGGGAGGGACAAAGAGAGAGGGAGAGAAAGAGAATCCCAAGTGTAGAGCCTTATGCAGAGCTTGAACTCACAACTCATGAGATCATGACCTGAGTTGAAATCAAGAGTCGGATGCTTAATTGAGCCACCCAGGAGCCCCCATATCTTTTGAAATCTTAATGTAAGTTTGCATAAATGTTGTAAGAACAATATCTTCTCTGCAGAGCTGATGGTTTCTGGGGAAAGTACAATGAGAAAACTTCTTTTTCTTTTTCTTTTTTTTCATTTCTTTCCTTTTTTTAGTAAATGTGATTTATGAATGCAAGATCACGGGGCTGGGCCCAGGACACATAAATAGGCGCATGCACCTGTATGCGTGAGTTTGTGTGTAGCTAATACAGTCTTATGTCATGAGTAACAAAGGCTCAGTTCTATTCACTCTCTTTATTTGAGATTCATCACTTATTTACTTCAGAAAAAGCTAAAAAAAATTTGAATGATGTGTAAGTTCCATGAAATCTCCATTGGAACAGTAATTTGCTTTGTTCCCTAACATAACTTCAGATCCTAGAAGAATAGCCAGCATATATGTAGCAGTTAGTAAATATCTGTTGAATTAATGATTATGTGAGATTTTGCCTACTGTGTAGCTTGCCAAGCCTTTAAACTCTTCAATGTATGAGATAAAGAGCTGTTTCCAGAACTTAATGAGAAAATGTCTCTAAATAATCCATTCTTTCATTGATTTACTCATTCTCATCCACTTATTATTAAGCACCTACAATGACAATGTCACAACTTTTGTGAATAATTACCATATTTTTTCAGTTATTCACTAAAAATAACCTATTTTTTGTTATATGAATAAATGGTCTATAACTCAAACTAAATCATGTTAGATGAATTGCAACAGGTAAAGGAAGAGTATTCAATTTTCAAATCTTAATCCTTCTCCATTATTCTTCAACGTTTTTTTTTGTTTTTGTTTTTTTTTTTTTTTTATTTATTTTTGGGACAGAGAGAGACAGAGCATGAACGGGGGAGGGGCAGAGAGGGAGACACAGAATCGGAAACAGGCTCCAGGCTCCGAGCCATCAGCCCAGAGCCTGACGCGGGGCTCGAACTCACGGACCGCGAGATCGTGACCTGGCTGAAGTCGGACGCTTAACCGACTGCGCCACCCAGGCGCCCCTCCATTATTCTTAACAAGGATTCATCACAGTATGAATTAAATTGGTTAGCAACATTATTATCACAACACTTACATCAAATTTTCAGATGAACCTCTTTGTTCATATGAGGCATAAAAACACCCTAAGAAATCTATTTCCATGTTTTAAGAAAGTCCTAGGTCCATTCTGAAATGTACAAATTCAAGAACAGTGAAATCTCCCTTTGCTTACAGCCTTGGTAAATTCTTTAGAGAATCATATACATAGTTTGGACATAAATTGATATCTTAGTTGTACATTGTTTTAAGATCATGAGTAAGAATCAAGAGATTCATTTCTTAGAGGGATAAGTATTGCCTTGTTGCTTAAATGTTCATAACAATGAATAACTTAAATCCATTAAAGTACACAATAGATGGCACCTGGACTTTAACAACGTAGAGAATAACTTCCAAAACCCTCAATTTCCAGAAGTAATCACTATTTTGTTACCTATTAACGTATATTGGTTTTGCATGCTTAAAATTCATATGAATGGAATCATACAATTTGTATTATGTCATGTTTACCTCCTTTCATTCAAAACTATGTCTCTTAGATGAATCCATGTTGTAAATAGAACTACTTTTTTATTTTTATTTATTTTTTTAAATTTTACTTAAACCCAGGTTAGTTAACATGTAGGGTAATAATAGTTTCAGAAGTAGAATTTAGTGATTCATCACTTACATATAACACCCAGTGCTCATCCCAACAAGTGCCCTCCCTAGTACCCATCGCCCATTTAGCCCATCCCCCTTCTAACCTCCCCTTCAGCAACCTTCAGTTTGTTCTCTGTATTTAAGAGTCTCTTATGTTTTGCCTCCCTCTCTGTTTTTATCTTATTTTTCCTTCCTTCCCCTATGTTCATCTGTTTTGTTTCTTAAATTCCACATATGAGTGAAATCATATGGTATTTGTCTTTCTCTGACTGACTTATTTCGCTTAGCATAATGCATTCTAGTTCCATCCACATTGTTGCGAATGGCAAGATTTCATTGTTTTTGATAGCTGAGTTACTTTTTTATTTTGTATTATTGTATAATGCAGGATTCTTCTGCTATCTGAAAGTAAAATGAATCTGAAGATCTGTAAGCTGAAATGGCATAAAGCAAAGAAGAAATTACCATTAATTTATATGGGAAAAATTTAAGCAATTGCTGACTCTGTAGGAAATTGGGTCATTATACTTTTTGCTTTACGTATTTCCATGTTGTTTGAAATTTTACTCTTAGTTGGCTTTTATAAATAGTACAACGGATCCTTGAACAATGTGGAAGTTAAGTGCACTGACCACTCCTCCCCCCACACTGCCAAAAAAAACATGTATAATTTTTGGCTCTCCCAAAATATAATACTAATAGTCTACTGTTGACCAGAAGCCTTACTAATAATGTAAACAGTTGATTAACACATATTTTGTGTGTCATATATATTATATACTGTATTCTTAAAATTAAGTAGGCTAGAGAAAAAAAAATGCTGCTAAAATCACAAAGAGGCACCGCCTAGATGGCTCAGTTGGTTGAGCATCCAACTTGATTTTTGCTCAGGCCATGATCTTAAGGTCATGGGATGGAGTCCTGCATCAGTCTCCATGCTGAGCGTGGAGTCTGCTTAAGATTCATTCTCTCTCTCTCTCTCTCTCTCTCTCTCTCTCTCCTCTCTCCCTCTGCCCTTCTCCCCCACTTACACACTCTCTAAAATAAAATTAAAAATATTTAAAAAGAAAATATAAATATTTAAAAAAGAAAATATAAAAAAAGAAAAATGTAAAAATATAAAAATATATATACAAATATATATAAATATATATTTATATGTATAAATATATATATAAAGAGAATGACTAACATTTACAGTATTTTGTACTTAAAAAAATCTTCATGTAAATGGACTTGTACTTTTCAAACCTGCATTGTTCAAGGGTTCACTGTCATCACAATACAGCATATTCTTAAAGCATGTCTCTACAAATATGAAACTAATATCTTTCTATATAAAAGGAATATGAATGTACTGAAATGGTTTCTCATGAGGGTAACTGAAAACCTTGAGGGAAATGATATGTTTTACCTTTGTTTCCCATGGCCTAGCTCAGTGCCTGAACAACAGTAAATACTATAAAAATAATTGTTGATCTCAATCTGGAGGCAATAGGTCTTACATATTTTGCACAGTCTATTTGCCTAGGTAGAGCACCAGAGTGTCTGTGAATTTATATCTAACTTTAAATATTCTATTCCTACAGTATCCTTAAATACAGAAGAATTAAAATAAAAGTATGGTTTCCTAACACTCTTAGGAAACGTTTGAAGCTAAAATTTGTTGAGATATCAGTTACAGTATATTTTTCCAACTACTGCACATTCTATCATTTATGTTACTGACTCAACAGCTTATTGACTACAGTCGAGCTTACGTCCTGAAATTACCTAAGTGACTTTAGCTTCAAAAAGAAGCAGATGAATGCGTGTTTTCTAGACAGTAGTTTCTGTAATATTTTAGCATTTTCCTTCCATGTATATCATTAACCTTAAAAATAAAACCAGCAGTTCTTTTACCAGCAAGAAAAAAAAAAAAAGCAGATGAAAGTGAAATTTGTGGGGCAGTGTGGACAGAGTTCTGACAAATCAGTGAAGCTATAGGAACAAGATGATGGGTGTAAACCATATCTGGAGTAAATGCAGGTCATTGAGAAATTGGTCCATGTTGACAGGCTCTTGAAGTTATTTTTCCACTGTCATGGTAAAATCTATGAGTGATGTTAGCAGAAGGGTCACTTAGGGATTCCTATCAAGACATAAGGCATAGAAAGCATTCATTACTCCACTGGCGTATTTTGAGTAATGACATCTTAACCCACTTTCCAGATGTGCTATTTCCTTATGGGAACACCTCCTAGTTGTTTACCAAAAGTTCATGCTTCAATATCAATAGGAAATAAGGGAAAACATTCATACTTATTTCAATAATTTCTACATGATCAAAGAAAGCCTCAGTGATTCTTAAAAATATCGATGCACTTTTTGTGTGTGACTTAGCATGGTTCTCAGCCTCTAATGTAATGCTTCCTCAATACTGATTTTGTTACATTTTCTTAAGATTTATGTTACTATACACACAAGAGACGAAAACATTAATGTAGTTTATACAAAATTTTTGTTACCTTGTTCCTGGAAATCTTGTTGAGGGAATTATACAGTCTCCTGTACAGATAATTTTCCATATATTGAAAAGAATTAACTTTTTTTTTTCATTTGCTTTAATGTAGCCGGGTTGTTAATTTGTAGCACATTGGTGGGAAAAGCCACAGCAGGAAGCTTTTGGCTCTTGCTAAGATATGTAAATTACAGTAATAATCTTTGCATTAAAAGTGATAAAATAAACTTAATGGGTCCAACCCTACAGTTGTTATTCTGAACCAAAAAAAGAAAAAAAAAAAGAACTTTATGAATATAACTGGAAAGGTTCAACTAAATTGTGTAGGGCTGTTTCCATAGATTATCATCTTCAGTTATTCTTAGATACCTCCTATGAAAGCACAATGGAAAGATTCAAAATAAACTGGCCTGCCCCTGACCTGAGGTTTTGTGTCACCATTAACAGGAGCTATAATTGAATAAGTATCATACGCATATGAATACATAATAAGCTACAAGTTTCCTCTTTACAAAAAAAAAAGGCTTAAGTGGGCCTTCTGAACCACGAGGGTGAGTGGATGTCTGGATATTTCCCGTTTTTACATCTTGCCACCCTAATTACAATTGTCAAGTTTTCTTTGAAATAAGGTTCTCAGTCTGACTCCACAAGATGCTTGTGAAAATAAAATCCTGCTTTGGGGGAAAGGGAAACAGGAACACTGTAAATCATTTTTGTCCGTTACAATAACTTCAAATGATTTTCTTCTCAACCGTGAGCAGAGGCCTGAAAAAGGATGGATACATATTGTTCGTGCACGGAGAAGAGAAGAAAGGGCAGGACCAGGCATGTGAACTCTTACCCGGATGTGGGCTCTGATGGGTGGGCCAAAAGTACACAGGGCAGAAAGAGAATGACTGGAGTTATGAAATGCCATTCCCCTTCTGCACGACTTCGTCTTGAGCTCATCCTGCTCATGACTCTCTGGTGTCAATAACAAAAACACAAGGAACAACACTAATAGCAGTAATCGAGTTTTTAGAGTATTTGCCATGTATTTTTGAAACTGTGTGAAAATCTTCTCGTGCATTATTTCGACTTCTAGACACCGGCGGGGGTAGAAGAGAAAAATTACAGAATTGGTCGGACGAGGCTACAGTTTTCCAAAGAAAGCATTATTTTTCCCCAACTAAAGTTTACTAGCCCAATGACCACATTCTGTAGGCCAACAGCATTAAGAATTTTACGTGCACTATTTTCACATGCCCTATTAAAATTTTACATGCTCAAAAAGTAGCATGTGTAGCAGCTTTTCCAGTCTCAGTTAAAGTTTGTCTGATAATATCCCCCAATGAGAATGGTTCTTCACAGATTATCGTGCTTGAAGAAACAAGGAAATAGAAAAATAGAAAGCCTAGGGTGGATTTTTTCCCCTTGATGTTTAGAAAGGTGTTTTGGGAAGCCTCGGCCTAGTGCTCTAAAGGTAAATGGTTTCTCCCTCTAATGAGA
Source organism: Panthera uncia (assembly GCF_023721935.1). Taxonomy (NCBI): domain Eukaryota; kingdom Metazoa; phylum Chordata; class Mammalia; order Carnivora; family Felidae; genus Panthera; species Panthera uncia. The sequence goes on from NW_026057580.1 coordinate 95,264,426, forward strand.
ATTCCAGCATAGGCAAGGCTGATTCAATCCACATTGCTGTGCTGGTTGTTTATGACTGGTGTCTGTTCTGAATGGGTACGCGTGTACTCCGATTGGCTGGCACTTATTGTACCGGTTATTATACACAGTATTTTGAATAACACGTTAGAGAATAACTGACAGAAAACTTGGAAGTAATTGTCACCTCATCCAAAACTCCAATTATGTAGGGACTTGTATCACAGTTGCAGGAAAGCTGTTATATGTATCTTATATGAGTAGCAGCTGCCCTTTTCACTATTACTCTCTAGAGAAATAATAGCTCAAGGATGCTCAAACTCTTAAGAGTATAAATCGAAATATTTATCAACCTTTCCACACTTGTTTATAATAGTCCTGTTTTGACACACTGAGATAAATGCGAATAGTCTTTCAATTACTTCGTTGTTTTCACTTCTTACAAAGTGATGATTACTCTCCTTTCTAATAGGTGAGAATCTCAGCCTCCAAAAACTTGTTTACATCAGTCCCGAAAAACAGTCTAAAGGGATAGTCCACCCATCCTTCCCATTCAAAAATTTATTAAGCATCTATTAATATGTACATTTCTATGATAGACACTATGAATGGTTCAAAAAAGACAAGAAAGAAAAATAAGTTCTTGCTAGGCAGCACTCATATGCAGGGATGCGTGTGCTGTCTCTTGATTTAATTCTACATTTCCATAAGAGCAGGTTGCGGGAAAAGCATCTGAATTTTTAAAGGAAATGTTTAGACAAATCATTAGGAAATACCTCCTGACAATGAGAATAATGAGAAAATGGAAATATATATAGAGAGAATAAATGTTTATTGAATGTAATTTAATAAGGAGACAAACTGTCTGCCTTGAAACAAAAATAACTCTAACATAACTGGGGACATACCAGATAAATTCAGCTCACTGTTCTGTGCTGTAGGATTCTTAAAGGAAGAGCCTTTTAGAATGGGGGTGGAGGGAGGCATGAGAAAAGAGGCTAGACAGGATGGCGATGCCAGGATGAACATAACCTTGTATGGATGCTATAAAGATTGACTTTTATACTGAATGTGAGAAAGACTGACAGGTTTTGAGTATGGAGGTGACTTAGCTAGATTTTGTTTTCAGATCACAGGCATAGCTATATGGATCTGAAGGTAGCGACATTGAAGGTGGGCATACTAATTAAGGCATCATGTCTATAGTTCATTCATAGGTGAGCAAGTTTAATGCAAATCAGTTTTAGTTAGGAATGTTTTATCAAGGTACCTCACATTTTCTGGGACTAATAAACTTGGGTGTGCAAATAGGGTGAGATTATCTTTTTTTTAATTTTTTTTTTTTTTTTTGAGAGAGAGAGAATGCACTCATGTGAGTGGGGGAGGGGAAGAGAGAAACAGAGACAGAATCCAAAGCAGCCTCCAGGCTCTGAGCTGTCAGCACAGATCCCGACGTGGGGCTCGAATTCATGAACCATGAGATCATGACCTGGGCCGAGTCAGATACTTAACCGACTGAGCCACCAGGTGCCCAGGTGAGATTATCTTTAGGAGACCTAATTTCAATGGCTCCTTTCAGTGGAGACCTATATAACACAAGGTGTTCTCTCAAAGGATCACCCATTTATAACTGGAGGCTTCTGGGTACCTGACATCAACTGATGGCCATTTCATTTCTCAGTACCTCACCAGGCCACCTGTTAGGTCTGCTTTCTTTGAACGTCTTGCCTCACCACTGCCACGACAGGGCCACATTGTGAGGATTCTGGTGTTCCTGTCAAGGAGTTATCTTTCAAAATGGATTTTATTTCCGTCAATGGCTAATAGCAACTTAGCATCAACAATACTGAGAAAAGGAGGGATTAAAGGAACATAATTCTCTATGGTACTTTTAAACACCAATTTGTAAGTGGACGGCTTTTCCCATTTCTTTAAATAACCTAAACAAGAAGTTACCCAAATGTTTTTGTGGCTGCTCATTGTTTGAGTAAGCACGCAGCTTCCAAGTTTACAGTTACAACAGCTAACATTTACTGAGCACTGCTCACATGCTGGACACTGTAAAATGATTTTTTAAACCGCTTTAAAAATTATTTGCATCATACAGTCTCCCCAGAACTCCATGGGGTAGGGGATATCCGTATGCCCATTTTACAGAGAGTAGAAAGAGTTATAGAGACCTCCCCTAAGATCACACACATGTAACAACATGCATAGCCCCTCCTCTTCTGCGTTTGTTAAGAGTGTTTGTTAAAAAGTGTGACTCCTTACGTTTTGTGTCTTTAGACTCAAATTTCTCTCTTGAAATCATTCATCCACAGCAATTTTAGATCAGAAGCAAATGCTAATGTAGAGTGCTTAAAAAATGCTGTAAAGTAGTAAACTAAAAAGAGGATGAATTAATTAATTAATCACAGGAAAGCAGGCACAGCTGTTTTGGATCATGCTGGTTATATTTACCAGAACTAGCACAATTATTTAGAACAGAAAGCAGAAGCAGAGACATTGATTGAAACTGCAGGGGAACTTTGGTAGGCAGAATATAATTGCTCATTATTTTTATTTGTATCTTCCCATTTCCTTGTTTCTCTTTCCCTTTGTTTTTCAATAATACTCAAGACTTCACATGAAAACACATCCTTTTCATTGCTTATATATTTAGCCTGGTCCAGCAGCTTGTCTCATTCGGAAGTCATAATGAGTTTCTAATATCATTACAATTTCCACAGTAACCAGTTGGGGTATCATAATCATACAAATGTGACTCTAGTAGAATCAGATGAACTAAGGAATAAAATGCTTATTTTTATGCAAACCTTCTAAGCAATAAACTAAAAGAACGATAAATACAAAAAGATAACTGTCACTATTTTGGGCTTTTCAACTAAAATCTTCTAGGACGATCTCCCTGCTTTATACAGAACTGAAACTCTGTCTCATCCATGCACCAACAGTAGTAGTCTTTTTACACCAACATTTGACCTCATTCATCGTATTTATAATGTAAAGACTCTTAAAATTCTTAGGGTTCTTAAACTTCAATATCTTTTATATTCGAAGATTACTTGACCATTAAAGTAACGGTTTTTGTTTTTTCTCTCCAAACAACTGAAAAATGAAACAAGATATCCTTATGTAAAGTTATTTTGTCACCTAATATATGTCTGAAGTACATTAACCAAGTGACAACAGGCCGTTGATGCAGTTTTTCGATGCTACATGTTTAACGACAACTCTGCTTTTTACCCAAAACAGTGGAAACATAAGATTGTTTTAACAACTATATTTGACAAACATATGGAGTGTTCATCTGCTCTATTTTATGTTATTTTAAATAAATATATAGGTGTCATTATATTAGCTCTTCTGAAATCACTGAATTCAATATAAGATATTGTTTAGATCAGGAATCAGCACACTTTTTTTTTCTGCAAAAGGCCTAATAGTAATTATTTTTGGCTTTGCCAGCCATGTGGTCTCTGTAGCAACGGGGCAATTCTGCTGTTCCATGAAGGCTGCCATTGACAAGAGTACAGAAGGGAATTTGTGAAGTTGTGTTCCAATAAATCTTTATTTACAAAAACAAGTGGTGGCGTAGATTTGCCATCCTGGTTCAAAGAATGTTCTCGACATGACAACCTCTACAAAACGAATCTTTGTTCATATTTACTTTGCATCATTTACTCTATGACTTTGTCAAGTGTTAAATGAGTTTCAATTATGCTGTAATATTACTGAGAGCAGGAACATTTTATTAGAGTTTTGAGTTGTTTGCACCCTCCCATTAGAAAGGTCAAATAGGGGGGCACCTGGGTGGCTCAGTCGGTTAAGCCTCCGACTTCAGCTCAGGTCATGATCTCACAGTCTGTGAGTTCAAGCCCCGCTTCGGGCTCTGTGCTGACAGCTCAGAGCCTGGAGCCTGCTTCAGATTCCGTGTCTCCCTCTCTCTCTGCCCCTCCCCTGCTCATGCTCTGTCTCTCTCTGTCTCAAAAATAAGTAAAAAAAAAAAAAAAATTTAAAAAATTTTTTAAAAAAAAGGTCAAATGTGATTTGCACCCTCCCATTAGAAAGGTCAAATGGTCAAGTAATCCAGGGTCTGGATCACAGTCCATCATGCTGCCTCATAATCTAAGAGACGTAAAGGAGAAGGTATTTACTCTCCAAATTCTTACTCAGGAATTTTGTGTCTCTCCCACTTAGAAATTTGGACCGCTCATACTACCTTAAGTGAATTGTGCTCTTTTGAGGTGGCAGAGTATTTTTCTCATTCTTTTCATGCAGAAAGCTTTGCACAACTAAAGTCCTATGATCTATCAAAATGATCTAAGAGGACCTCATGGTAGAGTAATCTAGCATCTGAAATAAAACACGATAAAAAGATGGGAAGAGTCCTGGTATCTGCAGGGAGTGCCCTGTGGAGGTCGTATTCTTGTTATATTCTATTGTTTAAGAACATTTCGATAAACCGGTAAAAAATTACTCGCTAAAAGAGCTGACCTGCAGAGATGACTCCCACCTGGGAGGAGGCTAGGCACATAGCTTCCAAATGAGGTTCTGAGAGATTTTACAAACTCTGGTGTCTTAGCCCAGGATTCTATAATAAAATGCCAAAGAATAGGGACTTAAACAATCGAATTTTATTTCTCACAGTTCTGGGGACTGGGAAGTCTAAGATCCAGGGGCTGACAGCTTCAGTGCCCAGTGGTACTCCATGTCCTGACTTGTAGACCGCTGCCTTCTCACTGTGTATTCACATGGACTTTCCTGATGTGTGTTCGTGGAGAGACAGAGAGCTCTCTTGTCTAGTTCTCTTCTTTAAAGGCACTACTCCCAAAGTGAGGGCCCCACCCTCATGACTTCATCTAAATATAACTACTTCTCAAAGGCCCCACCTCAAATGCCATCACAGTGAGGGTTAGTGTCAACAGATGAATTCGGGAAGGATACCCACATTGGGTCCATAACATGCAGCTTGCCAAAAATTCAGCTGTTAATTAGAAAGCTTACTATTTGACCTTTCTAGCCAAAACAGGAAGTCATGTAGGAGAGTGCCCTGAATTGCACCCTTCCGTATAGTGAGGCTGCAAATGAGATTTATCTTATAATAGTCTATTAAAAATATCTCATTAATTTTTCAACATCTTCCTGTTGCTTCTGTCAAGAACAACGACTAAATGTTAAGAATCATATTATTGAAGCAAGGGAGCTTCAATACACTCATTATGAGGATTGTACTAATCTATGAATTCAATAGATTAATTGAATCTTATGATATTTTAACTTAAAAAAATCATGATATAGCTATCTATTTTTTCTTTTGTATTTATAAGAAATACATATTTCTTTTCCTAAAGATGACAAATATTTTTATTGTTTTGCTATTGTAGTTGTTGTTAGCTTGGGAATATTAAGAACCTTATTTTCTATCTCAGCAAACCTAATGAATTTTGTGCAGGTGCCCTATTGTAATATACAGTACTGAATTTTTTTAAAAGGAAAGTTTTTCAATTTATTTCGTTGGGAGTTTTTGTGTATGCATATACTGAATAAGATAATTGACTTTTAATCTTTCTCCACTCCATATCTCTTATTTCTGTTTTATTCTAAATGCATGAAACATAATTGTCCAAAACAATCTTAAAATGATATGAAATTATATGAAAACAGATATACAGTTGGGATTGCTGATTTAATAGATAGTCTACTGATATTTCATCATTTGCTACAATTTCCGTTTGAAAACAAATTCATTTTTAAAAGGAAATGTCTCTGCTAATTGTTCTCAATATTTCTGAATAGGAATTTATGTTGACTTGGTGAACAAATTGTTTAAATTGTTTGAGGATAAAATGTTTTTACTTAATTTACTAATATAGTAAAGTATCTTAGTAGTTCCCTTACATGGAATGTCTTTTTACTTCTTTTTGAAATTTACTAATAATTGTCAAACCATGCTTCTATTTTGTGCTAGTTATTCTAGATTACATATCTTTTTCTTTTTATATTCTCATTTATATGGCTTCTTATCTCTTATGACTTGGAACAATTTATAAAATATCAATTCATTTTTTCTGTGAGAAGTTAGGTAATCCATCAATGATAATTATTAAATATTTTATAAGTTATTCTTAATTATTGATTCACAGACTGCTCTGTATAGTATGTGACACTCTATATTTATTTAGAAAATAATTTCACTGATGTTTTTGACTATAGCACCAGGTAACTGTGGAAACAATTTTATACAACTTATTGCATTTATAGTCATTTTTCTTTAACAGAAGTTTCTCAAATTTTTCTATTTTGCTAATTTTTAAAAAGTAGCTCATCTTGGATGCGTGAATGCCATTATTTTTATAGTGGTGTCATAATAATAATAAGACAGTTGAGTAATGAACATGCTGCGTCAAAGAAGACATAGCTTAAAATTTGTTCTCATGGGTCCCTGTCACCCATTGCTGGTGTATTAGTTTTCTATTGCTACTGTGACAAATGACCACAAATAGCAGCTTAAACAACATAAGTTGATTATGTTCCTGTTCTACAGGCCAGAAGTTTGGCATGGGTTTTGCTAGGCAAAAATAAAGGTGTCTCATTGCTCCATTTCCTTTTGGAGCTTCTAGGGGAGACCCTTTCTTTGATTTTTCCAGCTTCCAGAAGCAGCCACATTCGTTGGCTTATGGCCCTTTTTATCTCCAAAGCCAGCATGGTAGGCAAGCTCTTCCTCATTGCATCACGCTGACTCTCTTCTTCCACCACCCTTTCTACCTGAAAGGACCCCAGTAACTAGATTGCGTCCATTCAGATATTCCAGGTTAATCAACGCCCTTAACCTAATCACATCGTCAGTGTCCCTTTTGTCATGTGAAGTAACATATTCACAGGCTCAGTGTTCGGGATTAGGATATGGACAACTTGAGTGGGCCATTATTCTGCGTGTTACATCTGTTGCCTTCGTCATTTATGTTTTCAGATTCAGGTCAAGTCACACACCTTTTGTAAAAGAAATTAATGTACATGAATCTGATGCTTATCCATGATTAATTTTCTTTAATCTTTGTCAAATTTGTCTTTTAATTGGTTTCTAAGCATGTTCCAAAAAGTTGTTTAGCTCTCCATGGTTGGCCAGAGATCTATCTACATAAATTATTTCACTTGGACACATTTGTGTTAAATTATAAATATCCCCTGTGTTAATACACAGATTGTGTTGACAGAATTTGTTTGCTTGAGTTGACCATCATTTTAATCATGCTAATTACTTTATTAGCTCAGTAAACAGTCTTATATTTGGAAAACATTTTATAATGCCACTTAAAGAAAAAATAAGCAGATATCAGATTATAAGGATGAAATTTCATTATGTTTGTTTATACTTCAGAAAATATGTGCTTATCAATGCTTCTTTTAAAAGTTATATTAGTAATTTACTAAAAACTACTTTTAAAGAAAAAGTGAAATATCGGTACAATGTTTTTAGGAAAACCTGCTATCTAAACTAAACAATGACATTTATACAGATGCAAAATAAATTCAAATTTCATAAAATACTTAGGAAAATGATATGGAGTATTTCTATAGAATCTGGATCATTCAAGAATTAGTTTCTTTTGCAATTAAAAGACTATTTTCTATTATTTTGCTTTAGAAGTTTTAACAAAAAAAAGTGTCACCGCTTGATATGCCTTTTAGCCAAGTTCTAGGAATTTTCTCAGTATGATTATGTTATGACACAGGTTTTTGGTAATGTATGTTTTATTTTATACATTGAAACAAATTTCTCATTATTGTAGCTTTACATTTTTTTTTTAATGTTTATTTATTTTTGAGACAGAGAGAGACAGAGCATGAATGGGGGAGGGTCAGAGAGAGGGAGACACAGAATCCGAAACAGGCTCCAGGCTCTGAGCTGTCAGCACAGACCCCGACGCGGGGCTCGAACTCATGGACCGCGAGATCATGACCTGAGCCGAAGTCGGCTGCTTAACCGACTGAGCCACCCAGGCGCCCCTCATTATTGTAGCTTTAAAAATAGTGTCTCTAGGTAAATAGATAAATAGATGATAAATAATATATTAGATTGATAGATATAATCTGGAGATGTTTAAATTGTGCAATTTAAGTCTATACTTTGTGAGTCATATTTGAGATGATAATCATTAACCTCATTTAGTATTAGTTTTTCAAACTCTTTCACCTTTGGTTTATGCAAATATTTCAATAACTTTCTTAGGGTCTTTTAGTTGGGAAAAAAAGCTGGTCAGAACACATAATGGTTGAGCCACCATGGGAAACAATTTGGTGGATCTTTAAAAAGGTAGAGTTACCACACACCCTGTAATTTCACCTGAGTATAGAAATGAAAGAACTGAAAATTCATACTCAAACACATGTTTATAGCAGCACCATTTACAACAGTCAAAACAGGGAAAATCTCAAATGTCCATCAATGGACGAACAGATAAACACATTGTGGTATGTACATATGCAATGAAATATTATTCAGCCATGAAAGGGAATGAAGTAGTGATATATGGTACAACATGGATGAACCTCTAAAACGACTAAGTGAAAAGAGCCAAAAACAACAGGTCACATATTTTATGATTCCACTTATATGAATAGACAAATCCATAGAGTCCAAATATGGACTGGTGATTGCCAATGGCGGGGCTGGGAGTAGGGAGAGGGGAGAGGGAATGAGGAAAGTGATTATTGGGTATGAAGTTTTACTTTGAATGGATGAAAATGTTTTGAAATTAGATATAAATCGTGGCTTCACGTTGTGAATGTTCTAAATGCCACTGAATTGTTCAAGTTAAAATAGCATGTGAATTTCACCTCAATAATTAGTATGTTTTTTAAATGTCTGTGGTATAAACAGTATAACTTCTCATTTAAGACTAGGACATTTAAGCTCTTAATTTCACAGCTCTGATGGGGGCTTTTGCCCCTTAGCCTTCACTTTCTCAAGATGTATCCACATACACTTTCTACCCTGGACCATTGAGTTTCTGTGACTGCAGATGGGTGTTTTATTGTTTTTCAATGACAACCACATGTCTTCTCTCCATTTTTTTTAAGCTTCCTTAACTATACCTAAGCCCCTTTTGACCGTAATCCACATCAGAAGCCACTGAAACTCAGAAGAGGTGTTCTCAACTTATTTGCCTATACACTGAACATGAGAATGTATTTTGCTACCCACACATGGGCATAGAGGATACTCTGCTGCCTCACCTTTGATCCAGACTTGACCCAAGGGTGTTCTGACATAGATGTCCTGCTTTCAGATTCCAAGCACAAATGAGAATTCTACTGTAACATTTCAGAATTCAGACATCTATTTCTAATCTAAGTGGAAGACAGAAACTGCTCTGCCTCCTCACATTTTTCTATATCCTGAGTACATCACAGGAAATATTTTTAAACTAAAAAATCAAGATGTAATTCCTCCTTTGATTCCAGAATTTGAATCTCCTCTGAGGCAACATGTGACACTTACTGACTATGAATGGAATAGGGACTAAAAAGAAAAAAAATGTGATGATCTCAGGCACACATATATGGCTGAAAACAATTTGATTCTTAAATTAGTAGAGATTTGTATATAGATGTTGGCTTCCCAGGGTTGGGTTCTTAACAATTTTACATTAGTGCAACTGGAGATTTCAAAACCATTATAATATCCTGTCTACCTTCTGTACCTATAATGCTGGCAATGGGAATTAGGAAGCCAGAGGTTGGAAAAAGAGACAGCATCTTTCTTTGAAAAACTCCCAGGAAACACTCCTAAGCAACAGCACATTGCTCTGTCTATCCCAAATAACTGAAGAACATAATGGCATTGATGTAGGATCTATGATAGCACAGCACAGTTTGATCAGGCATTCTGACTGATGATCATAGGAATTGTATTAATAGTTCAATGACTATTGGTCAGGGAATTCACCGCCAAATCTTCCCCTTCCTGTCTTCCTATATTTACATTGGGACATTGCAAATCTTCCCATCACATGGAATCTATTTCTGCACCCCTTGATGCTGGGTTTTTCATTAGACTAATTTTAACCATTAAAGCACTCAAATGTAACACAACGGGAGACTTGAAAAACATTTACACATTGAGCTTGTTTTCTTGCTATTCTTGGATTCCTTTCAAAGCCATGTGGCTAAGCCTGGTTCATCTGTTGAAAGACAACATGGAGACCACGTAGAAAGATACTCCACTCATCCCAGGCATCTCAGACAAGGCCATCATAATCTTCTTAGCTCCCAAAAGTCCACTAGCTCATTGAAAATTCTTGAATAAGTCTAGCTGAGATCAACTAAGCCTGGGTGAGATTTGATGAGCCATTGTATGAATCCATTCAACTAGCTGACCCACAAAATCATATGCTAAATAAATAGTTGTTTCAGCCCACTAAGTTTTCGACTGTTTTCTTGTTCCCCAAAAGCTAACTAATAAACTCAGTGATCATTCTATTCAACAACTTACTTACCATTGAATCTTAATTCACCTAGGTAAATGTAAATTATGTAAGTTGTCACTTATTGAGCACTTACACATGCACGGTATATTGCTAAAAATCATGTACCTATGACAAACATTGCTTAAGGTTTGTGCTATGGACTGAATTGTATCCCCCCAAATTCATATGTTGTAGCCCTAACCCCTAATGTGGCTTTATTTATAGAGAGTCTTTCAGGAGGTAATTAAGGTTACATGAAGTTATATGGGTGGTGCCATAATCCAATAGGACTGGTGTTCTTAGAAGATGTGGAAGAGACATCAGGAATGTGCACACACACACACACACACACACACACACACAAAGCTATTTGAGGACAGCCATAAAGCAGCCATCTGCAAAGTCAAGAAGAGAAGCCACAGGAGAAACCAAACTTGTTGACACCTTGATCTTGGGCTTCCCAGCCTTCAGAACTGTGAGAAATAAAGGTTTTGTTCAGGTCACCCAGTCTGTGGTATTTTGTTATGGCAGTCCTAGGTGCCTAATATAGTTTGTATTATTGTCTTCTTTTGGCAGCTGAGACAACTAAGTCTGAGAGGAATTTATCTAACTAGTCCTCACTAACAAGCTAGTATTCCGCAGAGATGAGATTCCATACTAGGTCGTTTTGATGGTGAAACCCAGGTTCTTAGCAACACAGAGGAAACAAAGCGTGCTTTTCTTTTACTGCCCTGACAGTATCAATATTAGCATATATGATCAACACCCCCCCCCCAAAAAAAACCCAGAGCCCAGATTAAAGAGCATACTACTTTTGTCAAATAAAACGTAATGAAATAAAAGATGAAATACAAAACATGCATCCAAAACAATGAGTGTTTAAAAGAAGAACTCAGGAAGAGGACATTTATCCATAATCCACTGAGACTAAGACTCTGATGACCTATTTGGTTTCTTTTCTTCACCTAAACTGTTATAATGGTAGTTTTTGTAATCATGCTAACTTTCTGCCACATCATTTCTGGTTATTAATAGTTTATGTTACCTTCCTTTTAAATGTTTCTCCACTTTTGTGTCAGTGAAATGATTGATAGGACACCTCATTTCACCAGGCCTCTGTTACAAGGGGTTCATGTTCTACATTTAAGCGAAGTGGGGCTGCTGTTTTCTTAATTTGCTAAGTATATTCTATTTCCCTGTATTTGTTATTTAGTCCTGTGGCATGGGTGAATCAGATAAGGCCCTGAAGTATCTATCTATGCCTGAGTACCCCCTGAAGGATAATAACATAGACAAAAAATTGATTAGCTCACTGGTTGAAAATTCAGGTGAGAAAACTGTCCTAGTCCCCAAATCAAATATTTCTCAGATTCAATCAATGATTAGTTAAAATTAGTGAAAAATGCCTAATACTCTTTAGTAGTAAATTTTGACAAACATTTGGCTTGATTAAAAACTAAATAAATAGTGAGCATGCCTAAAACTCCTTCATCCATCCATAACTAAGTTGTCTTAAAGTTAAATACCAAATATTTTTATTTTTAGTGTTATGTCATGAAGTACAATTTGTGTCTAATCTATTCTGATCCTATACATATAAATGTTTTTGTTTTTAACTTGGACCTCATTATTTTGGTAACATTTCTTTTTAACACTATTATCAAGAAATGAATGGAAAATTCTATTAGATTCCAAGGTTTCCACATGTAAATTGCCCACAGTTTTTAGAAAAATTAGTCTTAAAGTTTACAAAATATTTTTGGAATCATTCTGTTTTTCCTCTCAACATTAACATTTTGTTTAAATATGCTGTCCTAAATATTGTACTAAATGTTCACAGTATCATAATTTTTATATTCTCTAATTTCTTTTATGGGATAAAAATGGCTTGTCTGCCTCATTTATGCCATAATTAGTTAATATTTTTAAAGTGCCTTATGTTTGGGTTACTAATATAGAAAATTATAATTCATAAATGTTTTGAACCATGACTTGACTTTTTTTTTTTGAGGATCAATTTTCTCACCAGTTTGATAATTGCTTTGATAATGATCTTGTTCATCATAATCTGATTAAAATTCAGTACATGTAAAATGTGCATTCTCTTAGCATTTTAGGGACTTAATGGAATTAAGAAATAAAGAGGTTAAGTAACTTGTCAAAGAGAGCAATACTAGTAAGTGGGACAGTAAGGACTTAAACTCATGTTAGTCAAGATCAAAAATAGTGTTCTGGGGCACCTGGGTGGCTCAGTCGGTTAAGTGTCCGACTTCGGCTCTGGTCATGATCTCACCACTTGTGAGTTCAAGCCCTGCATCGGGCTCTGTGCTGACAGCTCAGGGCCTGGAGCCTGCTTCAGGTTCTGTGTCTCCCTCTCTCTCTGACCCTCCCCCACTCACACTCTGTCTCCCTCTGTCTCTCAAAAATAAATAAACATTGAAACAAAACAAAAATAGTGTTCTCAATCAATATACTACTCTCCTGGGTTTGCAATATTTTTTTTTACTTGCTCCTGATTTCATAAAATTTTATTTTGCATTAAGATGTACATTAAATATGTATTGTAAAAAGAAAATTTATATCATTGCCTTTAGAGCAAAATATATACTCTACAATCAATCTCCAAGATTTGGAAATTGAATCATTTCAAAAGGGTAATTTTTTCAGCTTATAGCTCTTAGATTACTTCATCTCTATTTTTCTCAAAACTATTTAGGCAGAACTATTAACAGAATTAACTTCTAAGAATTTTGAGTAGTGGAAAGTTTCATTTTTTTAAGTTAGAGAATTATACATGAAAATTAATGCTGATGAGATTATGTCTATGTACTCCAATGTGCTTTGGAGAAGATCTCTGACTCCCTTGTGGGAGAGTCTTGTGTTGCTCTCTGGAGATCAGGGCACATTTTCAGATCTCGTTGTAGCAACACATTTCTGTGAACTCAGACTGGACTTTGATTTGTACACATTTTCAAGGTAATAACTGACAAGGAAGTAGGTCCACAGTGCTTGAGCTCCCTCCAAAATCTGATGAAGAACTCTGAAAATATTACATTTGAGCTCTCTTGGAGGACAGGGAAGGAAAGCATTAGAAAACTGGAGAGGTATGAAATGGGAAGCTAAGTTTCAGGACACTTGGAAATATTCAGTAAAAGAGACAACAGAATAGAGTAAAAAGACCAAAACCGTGTGAATTTGGGGGAACAAAAATCCCGTGTTTGTGTGGTGGATCCAACTTATGTGCGTGCCTTTGGGAAAATATAACTGGTGAGTTTTAGGATCTTCAATCATATGTAGATAAGACTATCTTTTTTTAGAGGTATTAAGTGCCTACTGCTTGAGACTTACTGGGCAATTACAACCTTCCACCATCTTGTCTACACAGAGATCAAATGGGTTGTGTGCTTCAAAGATTTTAAGAATCACAAGAAGTGGCAAAAATAGTACAGAGGGTCGCCAGAGCCCGACACTAAATTTTTACACTGATGATATTTTACCTAAACGTTGTACCTTTTAATCAAGAAACTGACACTGGTACAAAACTATTAACTACAGATGTTTCCAAAATTCATCAGTTGTTACAGGCACTCAGGCGTGTGCGTGTGTGTTTGTGCATTGTGGTGTGTGTGTGTGTGTGTGTGTGCAGTGTATCCGTGCATGTGTTTGTGCTGTGTGTGTGTGTATGATGTATGTGATGTGTATGTGATGTGTGTTGTGACGTGCAGTTCTATGAAATTTTATTATATGTGTAGATTTATGTAACCACCACTACAATCAGGATGTAGACTATTCCATCACTACAAAGATTTTGCCTTACACTAACCTTTTTCAGCCAAATCCCTACTGGCCCCTAACCCTTGGTAATCTCCGTCTGATCTTTTCTCCATCACTACACTTTTGTCATCTAAAGAATGTGATACAAACGTAGTCATACGTACAGTATGTAATTTTTTGATATTCATTCTTTTCACTCAGTATAATGCCCTTGAGTCGATCCAAGTTGTTTGTGTACCAGTAATTTGTTTCTTTTACTGCTGAATTGATTTCCATTGTATGGAGGTATCGTGTCCTACCCACTGAAGGACATTTGGGTGGTTTTTCAGTTTGGGATATTGCAAATAAAGCACCTGTGAATATAATTTAAACATATTCATATCTGTAAGATTTTGTTTTAGTAGGATAAACACTTAGGAGTATGACTCTCGGGTTGCAGGATAAGAGTATGTTTAACTTTTTACAAAATCGCCAAACTGTTTTCCAGAGGGGCTGTATCATTTTACATCCCTAGCAGAAATGTGTGAGAGGTGCTGTTGCAGATGGGAGGTATTTTAAGAAATGTAAAATATGAAATATATTTCTTCTCTGACTTCTTGGACAAAGGGGAATTGGTCATAAAGTACATCTGGGAAAAAATTGCTCAACTGCATGCTAATACTAAGAAAGTAGGAAACATATGATTCACACTTATGCAAAATGTTATTTCCTCAAATGATTGAGGCTAAATTGACATATGATTAGACTGAATGGAAATTTATACATTACTTTCTGTATTAATCAGACCATATTCTTGTTTCTGTTTAGAATAGACAACAGATTTTACTGTATGAACTCACTCAAAATAAGCCAAAATGCTTAATGCCTTCAGAGATTCTTGTACACATGGTCATTCATTAGCAATATGGAGCAGGGATACTTTATCTGGTGAAAGAAGCATTAGCAAGATTTGGAATGTAACACAATCCCAGCAGGCAATTAAGAGTTGCTTTAAAATACCTCCTATTTAATGAACCCAAGTGTAACACATCTTATATTATCTTCATAGTGAATAAAGACAATCCCTCGGAACAACTTCATGGCAGCAGAAGGCTGCTGTATTCATTCTTCAAGGGAGCCATTTTAAAGTGTGAAACTAATTTATTCCTAAATCAATAGCAAAAAAAAAAAAAATCCCCAAACATGTTAATGTAATTTTCATTTCTTCTCTTTAGTTAATTACAAAACCATAGACAAAAAAATTGAAGAATGAGATAGTCAACCAAATAATGTTAAACTAGTGTGTTCTTTACAGTTTAGTATCATTTATCATAGTTCATGAAATCCAAGATTGTAGTTATTAACATTTTTGGTGTATTTAAAATACTTCAGGCAAGGGGATCATCTTTTTATGGAAAAAATGTATTTTCAAACTTTCTCTTTGTAGCTCTATGTATTTTCCTAAATTTACCTTGTTTTGCCTGCTAAAAACAAAATGAACAGAAAATGAAAACACTTTTCATCAAAACAAACAACTCTACATAACTGTGGGTTTTCTCCTGTGAAATGGTAATAGAGACTTTGAGAGTCATTGTAAAATATAGTAAGTTTAAAATAGCCAATAAGAAGGAGAGAAAAAAAAATGAAAAAAATTACACATGATCTCACTGATTATAGGGATGAGGCATGGATTGAGAAGGGCCAGCCAGGACTACTGAGGAGCCCACAGGGCGTGATCTGCTTTTTCATCAGGTAAGAATGAGGGTGGTTTTCTGCCCTCTAGTTTTCTGACTTTGTGTCCTAATTCACTTTTTCATACTGCACTGTAAAAAATAATGTTTCTTTTTGCAGTCACGTTGTGCCTATAATTTATTTGTTCTTTCCCCTTAAATTTTATGTGTATCTTGGGAAAATTGCAAGTAGAAAGTTTCAGCAAAAAGAAATAAGCTTCTTTGAAACACTGTTAATAGAATAATCACCACAACAAACACAAATAAGGAAGGGGAGATTTTTTTTTACAGTAGTAAAGACACCTATAATATGTTTCCGTTTATGTTGTGTACCTTTAAGGTAATCAACAGAAATAAAACAAATGTATGCCTTTCACTGATTATGTTTCCCAAGGCAAGTTTATTATATCACAGCAGCTATAAATTATCAGTTTAAAACCAAATATAGATATTATTATGCACTAGGGTGCCTTTCTATGAGGATTAGAAATGATTTGATGATAGAAATTTATACCTAAGTATTTCAAAAGCAACCACAGTAAAAACATTTCTTTCATTATTATGATACTCAACTGAAATTAGTTAAAGGAACATTTTAAAACATGCATTTTAGTGCAAGCTGTTTATCAGACCCACTCTTTGGACACTGAAAGCCTAAGTTAAGCACATTTGACTGCATACTGTAAAACACTTAAGATCAAACTCAGGATTGGGTGAGCTAGACACAATTACTGGTGTCAGCAGTTTAAATATAGTTCTTGCTGAGAACACCTTCAAGATAACTGTTCAGACCCATTCATTTTGCCAAGTACAGGCAATAATTGGTAACTGTCGGTGCTCCCTACAAACACCAGGCTCCTCCAAGAATAACCCAGCATGATTAGCTCTCAGCAATTGGCTGCACTTTTGCTGACTTCTTGTGAGTGGTTTTTCACACACAGTCACAGATAAACCCACTGTAACCGAATGCAGCTGATGACTCATTTCATGGCTTTCTGCTTGTCTCTTTCAAAGCTGTGTGTTGTTTCTGTTTTAGAAAGAACAAACATCTATTTTTAACCAAAGGGTGAATTTACTGCATTATTATTCAGAAAAGGCCCAAGCAGGCATCTTATCTCATGCTGTGACATGCAGAACATTCCTGGGTTTTGTTCCATAAATATAGCAAAGTTTTACTTAAAGGAACAATGTCAAAATGACCTTCAAACGTATCTATAGACTTTTGTGTGTTGCTACAGTAAATGCAGAATTCAAATTGAGTTTCTCTGCAAAATGCATTTTGGGAGAAGACATTTCTAGAGATTATAGATGGTTCAAAAGCAATTTAATGCTGGGTACACTTGGGGTGCTGTCTGATTCATGAATAATGAGGACACTTATATGTTCACTTGATATATGGTATTCAAACAGAGCTCAATGAATATTTCTCATGGAGAAGGTGTCAGCTGGAGTAGTTCTGTATGGGAGACTCGTTAAAAAAGGGTTCAGAGTTTGAAATAATGTAAAATGAGGCTAATTTTCTTTTAAAGGACAATATATTATATTGCCGTAGAACTTGTTAAGAAGTGAATACTTGTCAAAGTTGAAAATTAAATATCTATAAAATTTTTTAAATAAAATATTAGTCTTGGCTGTAATATATAGATATATTTTTTTCTGAACCATGTTAAATCAAAATAACACCATTTTTTTTGGTATTTTTTATTCAATGGACATATACTGTAATTCCCCACCAAGGATGAAACTCTGAATAAGGCTGTGTGAGTTTACCGTGAGGCAAGTTAATGACCAAATCATTTCCATACTTTGCTTTCAGCCTATAATCTAAATTGGAGCTTTTATTAACTGCATGTTAAAGTAGTAAGATCAACTGTAGTCTAACTCCAAGTGTGTGTGTGTGTGTGTGTGTGTGTGTGCACCTGTGCCCATACTCACAAGTCTGAATTCAGGTCTAAGTACGTTCATTTTTGTTGTTTGTTTTTGTGGCCTGTTTGATCTATAGCAAAGATTTTTACTTTTGTTTCAGATGTCGTTTGTTTTATTATTTGTTTTACACTTGATTGTTCCTTTGAAATAGTGAAACAGGTTATAAACATTTTATATTGTGCCTCCTGCTGCTGTTATTAATTACTAATTCCTTAATGTGAAAATTTTGAAGGAAGTGTGGACCACTGATACAACAGCCATAGTTCAGTTTCCATTCAAGTGGAATGACTCTAATACATGTTCTCCCCATTTGATTTTTTTAAATGTTTATTTATTTTTGGAGGAGAGAGAGACACAGAGTGTGAGTGGAGGAGGGGCGGAAAGAGAGGGAGACACAGACTCCAAAGCAGGCTCCAGTTCAACGCAGGGCTTGAACTCACGAATCACAAGATCATGACCTGAACCAAAGTTGGTCGCCTAACTGACTGAGCGACCCAGGCACCCCTCCCAGTTTGATTTCTTGGCTATTATAAGTTTATAGTGCAAATAAACTCTTACTTCAGAAAATTTTACTTATTTAGTGATGACAAACCACTTTATTTAAATTGCAATTTTCCTGCCAATTCTTTTCAGTTCCCTTAATTTCTCTCTTTTTCCACAGCACTTATTCCTCCATAAGTATGATAAAACTTGCCTATCATTATGTTTGTGGCCTATCTCCCATCATAAGAAAATCAGCTCATGAAGACAGAGATTTTTGTCTGCTTTGTCTATTGAACTATATGTAACACCTAGAACAGTTTCTAGACCAAATAAGGTGTTTGAAAATGTTTGTTGAATAAATACAAGAACATATACTGGGATTTTGAGGTAAAGATTTTTATATATAATCATTGACATATAAGTCTGTATGCTTTCCTTTGCTTTTTATTATAAAACAAAATTTCAACTCAGATCAGTTTTAGAGACATTGAATCTTTCTGGAATGCTGTGAAATACTTCAATAGAGTTATGATATGCTAGAATTTTCATTTAGATAATAAGGATTTTTTTTCAGAAAATGAATTTCTTAGATACCAATCTTAAAGTGTATGTAATATACATTTGTTCTATTGTGAAAATACAGATTTCCTTTTAGATCTTTAGAAGCCCTTAAAGAACTCATAGATCTCACATCAACTTTGTAGGTACTATGAATCTGTAAATAGTTACGAGATAAGTTGTAGGATTTCAGAGTAGATAAGGATATTAAATAAGAAAATACTTGTAACTATTAGAGAAATGTTTAGAAATAATACTACAGATTAATATTAATTCTAAAATAACTTTATCTGAAAGGAAAAATAAATTTTATATTAATGTAAGTATTTGCTTATGGGATCTGTTTTATAAGAGGCAGAAAAAGGATTGCGAGCTAGACCATAAAAAGCACAGGCTATAATTTATGTAATACAGAAACCAACCTCAAGTGACAAAAGTTTAGCAATTTTAGGCCCAAGGACATAGTGAGGAACAAAGTGGCATGGACAATCTTTTGGAGTTGATATAAAAATTCTCTACCTTGAATTTGATATTTTCATGGGTTTTTATAGCTGTCAAAATTCAGAAAGTGATACTATTGAAATGGCTGTAACTTATTTTACGTAAATTATTCGTCAGCAAATTGATGAGGAAAATCAAAAGTCAGAAAAGATCTTCTGAGGAAAGTTATGAGAACTCATTGCCAACAGACCTATACTAAAGGACATACTAAAAAATAATATTCAAAGTTAAAGAAAATGATCCCTGTTAGAAAGTTAGCGGAATGAAGAAGAGTACATGTGAATAAATATTGACTATATTAGCAAAGCTTGTGTCTTGTTTACTTAAAATGTATGCCAAATTGAATATGACTGCAATAGTATATAATTTGTGAGAGAGTGACTTGATTTAAATTCTTCCTAATTACTTAGACGGCCCGGGAATAGGTCGAAAGTACGCATGAATATGAGATGTAAGTCACTAAAGAATATTGGATATGAAGTTACTATGGTGCAATCTCTTGGCTAGGGTTAAACAATAATGAAAGAGCAACATATATGTACAATAATGGGGGAGGGGACATAATTAAATAAACACACACAGCCACACTCAATCATCCTAAAGAAGGGAAGGGGAAAAAAAAAAAAAAAGAGAGAACAGAGAGCCACTGGGCCAAATAATAAATAGTAAGACGGTAGATTTAAACCAAACACATGAATAATAAACAACAATTTTAACTCAGCTAATGTGTCAATTAATAGACAATTGCTATTAGACTGTACACACAAATGCACATATACATACATTTCAATACAGGCATGTAATAAAAATAAACACCATAATGATAAAATGTTAACTTCATCAAGAACATAAAAATTTCTACATTGTATGAACCTTCCAACTTATCCTCAAATGTGTGTAAAACAAACATTTACAAAAATGAAAGGCAAACTTACAGTTACATTGAGGGATTTTATATACTTCTCTCCATGACAGAGTAAGTGGACAAAAAAATTAACAAAAATATGGAAAATTTTAATATGTGATTAGCAAAATTGACTTATGCAATGTATATTAAATGTTCACACACACAAAAGTAAGGTATTCAATAGTTAAATTGTACATGAAACTTAAAAAAAAATGAACTTATGTATCACCACAAAGCACATCTCAATTAATTACAAAGGAGTACAATTATAGAGTATGCTTTATGGCTAAAACAAAATTAAGCAATAAATCAAAAATAAAAAGACAACAAAAAAGTCATGATTTGGAAATTAAGAAATGCACTTCTAAATAAGTCATAGATCAAAATGAAATCAAAATTGGAATAATAGTTTAGATTAATCATAATGATTGATTATACGCAACAAAACTTATGAAATACAGATAAGCTGTACTTAAAATTTATAGCCTTAATACATATTTCAGATAAAGAAAAGCTAAAAAGCTAAAACTCAATGAGCTATGAATCTCAGAAGTTAGAAACAGATCAAAAAATTAAATCCCAAAAAATACAAGTGGGGGAAAATAAGAGTAGAAATTAATGAAACAGAAAATACATACACAATAGAGAGAACCAACAGAGTTAAAAATAGTTCTTTAAAATTTGATCTGATGAGAGTTATCTAGAAATGAGAGAAGGCACAAAAACATTAACAGGAATAAAAAGGGAACATTACTACAGATCTTACAGATTACCAATATTTTAAAAATATAGGGGCGCTTGGGTGGCTTAGTCGATTAAGCATCCAACTTCAGCTCAGGTCATGATCTTGTAGTCAGTGAGTTCGAGCCCCGTTTCAGGCTCTGTGCTGACAGCTTAGAGCCTGGAGCCTGCTTTAGATTCAGTGTCTTCCTCTCTTTCTGCCCCTCCCCTGCTCATACTCTGTCTCTCTCTCTCTCTCTCTCTCTCTCTCTCTCAAAAAACAAACAAAAAAATTTTTAAAAATTTTTAAAAATTAAATATATATAAAATACAAACTTGGTATTCATGAATTGAAAGATTCAAAATTGTAAAGATGTCAATTCTCTCCAAAATTAAACATAAATTAAATGTAATCCCAATCAAAATTCAGTCTTTTTCATTATTGTTTGGAACTTCTCACGGTGATTTACAAAATATTATTATGTACAGTCAGTTCATTCTTGAAGAAAAGCATGATGAAAGATCTTGCTTTCCTACATGTAAAAACTCATTATCAATTTATATTAAATAAAACAGCATGGACTTGACTCAAGAATATATAAAAATAACAGTGGAACAGGGTAGATTACAAATAGACTCAGGTATCTATGATTAGTTTATTGAGCATACAAATGGCAATATAAAGAGATGGGGAAACCACAGTATTTTTCACTAAATAAAATAGTACTGTATCAGTTAGTTAACCATATAGAAAAAGAAATAAACAAACAAAGAAAACCAAAGACACTTTCTCTTTACCACAAAAATAAAAATTTTTTCTGAGGGGCTCTTGGGTGCTCAGTTGGTTAAGCAGCCAACTCTTGATTTTCAGCTCAGGTCATGATCTCAGGATTGTGAGATCCATCCCTGCATTGGGCTTCAGGCTGACAGCATGGGACCTGCTTGGGATCCTCTCTATCCCTCTTTCTCTGCCCCTCCCATGCATATGTGCACCCTTGCTCTTTCTCTCTCTCTCAAAATAAATAAAATTAAAAAAAATTATTCTGGGAAAATTACTGGTCTAAATATAGAAGGGAAAATAACATATCTTTTAGAAAATAATATAAGAATATATCATTATGTCCTTTAGGCAAGATTTCTTTTTCTTTTTCTTTTTTTTTTCTTTCTGAGAGAAAGAAAGAGAAAGAGAGAGAGAGAGAGAGAGAGAGAGAGAGAGAGAGGAGAAAGAAATGCACACATACAAAGGAGTGACAGAGGGAGAGAGAGAGAATCCCAGGCAGGCTCCACACTAAACACAGAACCTGACCCAGGCTTGATCTCACAACTGTGAGATCATGACCTGAGCTGACATCAAGAGTCAGATACTTAAGAGACTAAGCCACCCAGGTGCCCCAAGGTAAGATTTCTTAAATGCAATATGACTATGCAATTCAAATCTAGGACATACTTCAAGAGTGAAAAGATGTGATTAGCAATTATACTGAGACATGAACCAAGAATTTTTTTTTTTCTTTTTAGCCAAGAATGTTTCAAGCAAACTGGGATATGTGGTCTGCCACATAAATAGGACACAAAAAGCATTAACTATAAAGAAAAAGACCGATACATTGATGACATTAAAATGCATAAAAATACATAAAATTAAGAGCAGGAAAGTGAAAAGGCAAGTCACATAATGGTAAACAAAATATTTGTATTCAGGTTTCATAGTAAATGCCTACAAAAACAAACACAAATTCAAAACAATAGACAAATGTCAAGAGAGTTGTATAGGACCATCACCAGTGAGGGATTCCAATGGTCAATAAACATGTTAAAAGTTCTCCTTTATTAAAAATCAGAGAAATGTAAGTTTTAAAAAGCTGAATGTATCAAGCGTTTACAAGGATGCTGAGAAACTGGGCAGTTATATACTAGTGACTCACAACTACTTCGGAAAACAATTTGGCATTATCTAAGCAAATTGAAGACATTCAACAATCTATGATCTAGTATTTCCATTGTATTTTCAACAGATAAGTTCACACATGAAAACTTCCAGAATGTTCATGTCTGACTTAATTATAATAGTTGACAACTCATGTCCAAACACGTTACAGTCAACAAACTGTGATATAGTCATGCAACAAATATGTATCTATGAAAATAAACAAACAACTGTAAAGTAGAAAACTTCGCAGATGCCATGTTGGAAGAAGCCAATATGGAATCACACATGGTATAGGATTTCACTAAAGTACAGATATAAAATACATATTAGAAGTCAGGATAGTGGTTTGATTGGATGGTATAAATGGGATCCTGCTTTAAAATTGGTTTAAGGGGATGTCTATGGTGCTGTCAATGTTCTATTTTTTAAACTAGGATGTGGATGCATTATTTCCACTTCTGTGATAATTCACTTTACAGCTATCTTATTTTATTCTTATTGTTTGCGATAAGAAAAAGATTTGAAAATGACACCAAATGTTTTAAATAAAGAAAAAGACATATGTGTGTGTATGTATGTATTCAGCATCTAAATATTTATATGCTTAAATATTTATATATTTAACAAATAACACATATATGTAATATTTACCACATTTAAAGAGATTAACAAGACAAAACAAAAACAGGTCTAGCCTTAAATTTTTTTAGGGGCTCCTTGGAGCGATCAGTTGGTTAAGCGTCAGACTCTTGGTTTCAGCTCAGGTCATGATCTCACTATTGCGGATTGACCCCTATGTTAGGCTCTGCACTGAGCGTGGAGCCTGCTTGAGATTCTCCCTCTATCTTTTTCTCTCTCTGCTCCTTCCTCACTAAAGCTTTCTCTCTCTCTCTCTCTCTCTCTCTCTCAAAAAAAAAATAAATAAACATTTTAAAAACTTTTGATGAAGTGCCTTTTGGTTGGCAATTAGTATATTCATCAGGAAAATGAATTAATTCTGAATGCAGACAGAATGATAGAGTTACCATGAATAAAATAAAAATTTTCAAAATTATTAGAAAAAATGACAACTCCTCAATTATAATAAACAAATTTCTTTGAAATTAATGAAGCAGACAGGTAAAGATTCTTAAGTACATAAGATCTGAAGTACTCAATTAAGCTTTTTCAAAGGAACAAACAGTACTGGCAGAAAATAAAGAAGGTCTTATTGTTTTTCTTCAAACCATCACAGAATTGTCACAGAAAATTCCTATGTGTTAATCTGCAAAGGCAGTCTCAACATCAAAGAATCATTAACAAAAGCACTATATTTATTTGCTACAATACAATTAATTATAAGAAAATAATAAGGTCCCACAAAATTTGATAGGCTCATCAAAAACAGACTAACTTTATGTCTTAATAAGAAAGAGTGTAAACAAAATAGAAATTATACCATAAGTATGATTGAACAACAATGAAAATTCTTTGGAATGAAGTAAGGATACTATTTGTGTACTTAAATGCTTACATTAACAAGAAAGAATGAAATATTGATAATCGGGCCATTTGGCTACTCAAATCAATACATTAGAAAAGAAAGAGAAGAGCCAAGGGAGGTAAAATAAAGAACTCTCAATAAATTTTTAAAAAAGAAATAGAAAGCAAAACAAAAGCAGAGTAGAATAAAAATATAAAAAACAGACTCTAAAAATACCAGGAATTGGCCAAAGTTGGTACAATTGATCATGAAAGAAAGAGAGAAGGCCCATATATATGACATTAGGAAAGTAAAATGGGATATTATATGAGAATACATTTAAACACCATGTGAAGACACAATGAAGAGCTTTATGTCAATAAATGCAAGAACAACTAATTTAGAAAGTATATGAGAAAACCCACTGATAAATCTATTCCCAGAGGAAGGGAAACCAACAAAGCCTATAACTAAGATAATTAAAAGTAAATTAAAAAAAAACCTACCCACAAAACAAATAAACACATCTAAAATCTCAACAGTAATACAAAGTGGCTTTTAGTTCACTTTTATTAAACCTTCAAGGAGCAGAGAGCCCTTCCTTCATATGCAATGCTTAAGAGATTCAAAAGTGAGAAAATTTTCCCAACACTTGTAATGAGTCTTGTAAACTCTTGTTACAAATCAGAGGGAACAAAATGATATCATGAGGGGGGGAAAAAACAAACATGTACACAGACACAGAAATCCAAAATAAAATATCAGCAATCAAAAAGAGCAACTGACATAAAATAATCAAATGATGAATAGGTATGAGGCATCTCAAGAAAGTAATACTTTTATATTGAAAATATATTATGACATTTGCTACATTAGCTTCTTAAATTATCAAAATATTTCAGTTATCTCAATGTAGGAAAACATTAATTTTAACACTCATTTACTGTTAACACACATACACACACATAATACACACACCAAAAATTAAGCAACAGAAACCTATTAGCAAATTGAAACCAGAAAAGGACACCTTGAGCAATGGGCTCCTATCAAAATCTACATCAAGGGGATATATTTAAGGAGGAGACACAAGTATCATGACTTTACAACCAGAAGTAACATAAGGAGACTGCCAGTATACACTACAACATTAAATATTGTCCTAAATAAGGGCCTAAAGAAGATAATTATAGGAAACACAGAAACAAAATATTTTTACTCAAAAGTAATGTAACATCCACATAGAAAACCCACTGTGTCTATCAGCAAATGAATAGATCTTAGCAGAATATTCAGCAATGTGGCTAAATATACCTTAAGCGAAAATCAAAAATATTGTGCAGTAGGTTTGATTATTGCTTAAAATATACTTTTAAAATAAAGATCTTATTTACAATAATAGCAAAATACATAGTGCTAAGGAAAATTTAATAAAAGCAATCATAGAGCTTAAGGAAGAATTTTCTAAAATTTCAATGAAGGACACAAAAAAATGGAGATGTACTTCAAATTTTAAGGTGGTTTTCATTGTAATATCAATAGAGGTTTTCATAGAAACAGACATTTTTTAACAAATTTATGGAGACATAGAGAAAACAGGAAGAGAGAAGAGAAGAGTCAGGTGATTTGTCTTGATCATTTCATTTTGAGCTTATCAATTTAACGAAATTAGAACAATAATCCCTGGTGCGCCTGGGTGGCTCAGTTGGTTAAGTCCAACTTTAGCCCAGGCCATGATCTCACAGTTTGTGGCTTCAAGCCCCGCATCCAGCATTGTGCTTACAACTCAGAGCCTGGAGCCTGCTTCAGATTCTCTCTCCCTCTCTCCCTCTCTCTCTCTCCCCGCCCTAATCCCTCTCTCTCTGCCCCTACCCCACTCATGTGCTGTCTGTCTCTGTCTCTCAAAAATAAATGAACGTTAAAAAAAAATAAAAAAAGTACTACAATTCCTAAAATCCCCCTCTTTATGTAGTTCCACTTCATGATTGAAAAAAGAAGAAATGTTTCAAGATTTTCAAGATAGAATTGAAGCAGCAGCCATTGTGCTCTGAAGGTTACAATTGGGCACCGGCATGGTTGCAATTCACTCAGATCCTGGACATTCTTCCTCCACTTCTCCAGCTCTTGTCAACTTGAATGAAGTCGAGTAAAGTATAGCATACATAGTAAAGCATGACTGGGAAGACACACACTAAATCTTAAATAGTGAGGTATGAAGGCGAATGAAATTGTAGAATGGGTACAGAGTGGATATTAACAAAAATTTCTTAGAACAAATATATAAGCAGAAAGGGCGAAAATGTTCACATTTCATATATCTGAATGGTGAATGAACTATATGTGAATACTATTTTATAAATTTCTGTTTCAAATAGTTCTTATTTCAACAAATTCCTGCAACAGGGAGATTTGAAAGAATATATAGCATTATGGCACAAAACTCAAAAGTTATGAATGAAAACAGTTATCAATTTTAATTAATACAAAAGACACGTGGGACAAAGCATCATCGTGTTGAGACACCAACATTACACATCTCTTGTAATTAAAAATTAAAGAAACAATATACAATGCTGATGTTTTTAATTTTTTAAAACGTTTTTTAATGTTTATTTTTGAGACAGAGAAGAGAGAGAGCAGGGGAGGGGTAGAGGGAGGAGGAGACACAGAATCTGAAGCAGGCTGTAGACTCTGAGTTGTCAGCACAGATCTCAATGCGGGGCTTGAACCCATGACCTGTGAGATCATGACATGAGCAAAAGTTGGATGCTTAACCCCCTGAACCACCCAGGTGCCCCAAGATAGTTTTATTCTATAGTTATTAAAACGAAAATTATCTTAATCTGTAGTTTATGCCTTTTTAGCTTACTCATATTCCATTACAATTTTTTGCTAATATTTCAAATAAATAAAAGTTTAGGACCTGTGTGTTTATACAGTATTGATTTTAACCACAAATTAGATGTGTTTATTAAAACTTATTTGAATACCAGCCCAGGCACTGTAATTTTTACTGTGGATTCACAGTATTATTTTAAATAAATTATTTGTCATTAATAGCAATTCACTAAGATATTTATGTTTTGCAAACATATATTTTCCAATATTTATTAAAAAATATATGTCTGTCAAGTCCTCAGATGATTAGAGTTATCTGACAACTGAATAAAACAATTTTATAATACATACTGAAAATCTCACTCATTAACTTAAGAAATACGGAAATAGTAAATATAGTGCCTATTTACAACTTGTAAGTTACTATACTTTAACTACATAGTCAATTATTTCACATTTGTTTTGTTATAAGCACTGAAACTAATATCAGATTATAATTGCCTTAGAATAAACCTCAAACACCTGTCCTTCTATAGACTTTTGGTCTCAAAGTAAAAATCCTAGATAAGACAAACCAGCAAATGGTGTTATATCAGTTGTTAAAAGGTGGAGGTATTTCTGAAAGAACTGAGGGTTTTTAATATCTAGTATGTAGCATTCATTACCATAAGTCATCCTAACCATTAAATGCCATCTCAAGGTCATCATGTAAGACCTAGAACAGCAATAATCAACCTATTTAGAATCCATGACATAGGTCCCCTAAGTGCAAATTTGGTGTGAAAACACCTGCCATGATCTACAGGAATGTGAGCTAAGGGCAGGCTTCACATGGGAAAAGTTAAAATGTAGGATAAAAGCTAGAAAGTGCCAGAGGCACCTTAGGGATATGCGATGTGGACAGGAGACGCAAGAATAGATGGGAAATCATCAGTAACATTCATGCTGAATTTCTTATCTCTAGTCAACCAGATCTAGGCAGCTTTATTTCCCTTAACTCTTTTTCATCAGCTGCGTGAACCTAGCACTTCATACTCTGTGCCAGACAATCTCTGTACATCTAGGAAGAATCTGTGCACTTCAAAAAAACTTTAGAAGACCTATGGCAATATTGTATAAATTTTTTCCATTTCAAGGAAATAAGAAAGTTATCCTCTCATCCATTAGCATCTATTATTAAAATAAGTATTTAAGTTATATGTATTTAATGTACAATGAAAGAGAGATTATAAAAATACAATTTGAGTCCTAAACAAAACATTTTTTTAAGGTTGAAATTGAATGATGTAATATAGTGAGTTGAACTTTGTATAGAAGTTTGTTGTAATAACCCATTAATTGGGATTATAGTAACTTTTATACAGGCACTTAGTTAAGACAATATCAGTCTTTAAAAAAGGTATGTAAACATTAACTTACTTTCTTTTTAAAGAACTATATTTATGTTACTATGGTAAGAACACTTAACATGAGATCTACCCTCTTAACAAATATTTAAGCGTACAAGACAATATTGTTAACTATAGACATAACATTATAGAGCAGGGCACTAGGACTTATCTAGCATTACTGAAAATTTGTACAGTTATTAGGAACTCCCCATTTTCCTATCCCCCCTCTCCCTGGCAAGCACAGTTCTATTCTCTATTTCTATACTTTGACTTTTTATTATTTTATTTTATTTTATTATTTTATTTTATTTTATTTTATTTTATTTTATTTTTAAGTTTATTTATCTTGAGAGAGAGAGAGACAGTGTGAGCAGGAGAAGGGCAGAGAGAGAAGGGCAGAGAGGATCCCAAGCAGACTCCCTGATCAACGTGGAGACCGATGTGGAGCTCTATCTCATGACTGTGAAATCACAACCTGAGCCGATATGAAGTGTCAGTCGCTTAACTGACTGAGCCACCCTGGTGCCTTGTATGACTATTTTAAATAGCTCAAATAAATGCAATAATTTTAGAGATGAAAATTAAAGATTAATTCTGAGCTCTCCTAAAAGGGGATCACTCTCTTGACTTTGATATGGATGGGGTGCAAAAATAAGGTGGGAAAATCAGCACCCATTAGAATTCCTCCAAATTTGCATCTCTCCAAAATTGTAACATCTGGCTTTATTTATTTATTTATTTTTATTTATTTTTATTTATTATTTTTTTTAACATTTATTTATTTTTGAGACAGAGAAAGACAGAGCATGAACAGGGGAGGAGCAGAGAGAGAGGGAGACACAGAATCTGAAACAGGTTCCAGGCTCTGAGCTGTCAGCACAGAACCCGAAGCGGGGCTCGAACCCACAGACCGTGAGATCATGACCTGAGCCGAAGTTGGACGCTTAACCGACCAAGCCACCCAGGCGCCCCCATCTGGTTTTATTTAAATGGTCAAACTCCCTTTGATTGCCTGCTTTGCATTTTCATTTAGCAATATTCCTATAGCAAAGGCAATAAAAAATAGAAGTGCTTTGTTCTCCGCTGACTACTTAGTTACTAAAAAATGCGTCTAACAGAGAAAAGAGGCAACAACCCCTTTGACCTAGAAATGTCTCCAGGGGCAAGGGAAACAAAAGCAAAAATAAACTATTGAGACTTCACCAAGATAAAAAGCTTCTGCACAGAGAAGGATACAATAAACAAAGCTAAAAGACAACCAACAGAAAGGGAGAAGATATTTGTAAATGACATATTGGATAAAGGGTTAGAATCCAAAAATCTATCAAACTCAACATCTCAAAATTAAATGATCTAATGAAGAAATGGGCAAAAGACATGAATAGACACTTTTCCAAAGAAGGCATCCAGATGGCTAACAGACACACAAAAGGATGCTCAGTATCACTCATCATCAGGGAAATACAAAATCAAAACCACAATGAGATACCACCTCACACTAGTCAGAGTGGTGAAAATTAACAACTCAGGAAACAGCAGATGTTGTTGAGGATGTGGAGAAAGGGGAACACTTTTGCACTGCTGGTGGAAATGCAAACTGGTGCAGCCACTCTGGAAAACAGTATGGAGTTTCCTCAAAAAGTTAAAAATAGAACAACCCTATGTCCCAGCAATTACAGTACTAGAAATTTATCCAAAGGATACAAAACTGCTGATTCGAAAGGGCACATATACCACAATGTTTATAGTGGTGCTTTCAACAATAGCCAAATTATGGAAAGAGCCCAAATTTCCATCAACTGATGAATAGATAAAGAAGATGCGGTGTGTGTGTGTGTGTGTGTGTATAAATGTGTGTGTATGTATATGTATATACATATATGCAATGGAATATTATTTGGCAATCAAAAAGAATGAAATGTATGTATGTATATATATGCATATATATGCAATGGAATATTATTTGGCAATCAAAAAGAATGAAATCTTGTCATTTGCAACATCATGGATGGAACTAGAATATATTATGCTAAGTAAGATAAGTCAGTCAGAGAAAGACAGATATGATTGCACTCATGTGGAATTTAAGAAACAAAACAGATGAACATAGGGGAGAGGAGGAAAAATAAAATAAGATAAAAACAGAGAGGGAGACAGGAGGAGTTTAGATGGCAGAGGAGTAGGGGGATTGGAATTTCCCTCATCCCTCAAACCGAGCAGTATTGAGGTCAGAACACTTGGAACACCCAGGAAATCAATCTGCACAGCAGCAGAAAGATCTCCACAGGTGGAAAGAGACAGCTTGGTGGGACAGAGGTGCGTGTTTGCAAATTGGGAGAGATAAAATGAGTGGTGTAGGCATGGAGGGGAGGTGGAAAGACCAAAGGAAGAGAAGAGAGGTTATGGAAGTGTAGGTATATTTAGACACAGGAAAAACCTCTCCAGACCATGGATTGGGGAATGAAAAATATGGAGAGAACCAGTTTCTGTCTTGCAAACAGCCTCAGGAGTGAAGATCAGAGTCTTCAGGGTTCTGCGATTTCCTCAGGACTGGACATGTGCATGCCTGGAGGGAGGGGAGCCAGCCCCAGCTGCACCTGGAGAGAGCAGTCTCTTCTCTCCAGTACTGTGGGAAGAGGGTTTATTGCTCAACCAAGGACAAAAGACCCTGCAGGTGCCAGACAGAGGCCCTGGATGTCAGCTGGGTGGATTGGCGCTATTCCAGAGCCAGGTCCACACAGGGCAGGACACTTTGTAACACTGGGTTTTGTTTTTTTTTTTAATTTTTTTAATGTTTATTTATTTTTGAGACAGAGAGAGACAGAGCATGAACAGGGGAGGAGCAGAGAGAGAGGGAGACACAGAATCAGAAGCAGGCTCCAGGCTCTGAGCCAGCAGGCCAGAGCCCGAAGCAGGGCTCGAACTCACGGAGGGTGAGATCGTGACCTGAGCTGAAGTCAGACGCTTAACCGACTGAGCCACCCAGGTGCCCCTGTAACACTGGGTTTTAAACCCCATTGGAGCTTCTGGGAGGCATGGGAGACTGCAGAGCAGGACAAATGGGCCCATGCTGCTCTGTGAGGACTGCCTGAAGAGCGTGGTTTGAGACACCCAATCTGGGGAGGAGAGATTGGGGTGTCGCCGTTTTCCTCCCCATCACCAAATCATTGGGGCTTCAGGGAACAGGGCAGCAGCCCCCAGTGAAGGCGGGACCCACTTACACCAGACCCCGCCCCTCCATGCCTCCTAATTGATTATCTACCTGAGCAGGGCTGACATTAACAAAACCAGACAGCCTCTCCTCCAGACCAGCACAGCCACTGGTTCCAGGCACCAACAGACAACTGTCCTGCTGTTTTGTACGCTAGTCTGTTGTTTAAATTTTTGTTTGTTTGCTTTATTATTTTTTTTCTTTTCTTTACTTCCCTTCATTTTTCCTTCTACCCTCCTCCTTTCCCTCCCACCCCCATTCTTCCTTTGGAATCAGAATATATATATATATATATATACATATATATATATATATATATATTTCTCTTTCTTTTTGTCTCTGTTCTGGTTGTTTCTTTGTTTAATCAGGTATTTTTATTCTTTTTACACCTTTTCTGTATCTCCTTCTTTATTTTCCTCTTTCTCTCTGGATTAAGCCTTACAGATTCTTTGATTCTCTGTCTGGTCTTTTTCTCTGCCCCTGTCATTTCTCTCTTTGTATGGGATAAGGTTTCTTCTTCTCCCCCTTTTTCCTTTTTACCAGGGTTGCTTTAATGAACAAATCAAAGCACACCTGGTAGAAGGTATAATCCATCACTACAAGGAGTGAGATAAAGCAACCAAAGACATAACAACACAGTACAAGCAACATACTCCAAAAACACTTCCTGATGTGCCCAGCCCTGGACAGTGTATTACCCCTTTTTAAGATAGTAGTACTCACAGGTGCAGGACACATAACAGGCTGTTAAAACACATAAAACACAGAAAACTATCCAAAATGACAAAATGGAAGCATTCTCCTAAAAAGAAATTCCAGAGGAAATGACAGCTAGAGCATTGTTCAAAACATATGTAAACAATATATCTGAACAAGAATTTAGAATAATAGTCATAAGACTAAAGCTGGGCTTGAAAAAAAGCATAAAAGACAGCAGAGAATCTATTGCTACAGAGATCAAAGACCCAAGAAATAGTCACAATGAATTAAGAATTGATGTAAATGAGATATGAAATAAACTAGATGCAGTGACAGCAAGGATGGGAGAAGCAGAAGGGAGAATAGGTGAAATAGAAGTTAAAATCATGGAAAATGATGAAGCTGAGAAAAGGAGAGAAAGGAAATTACTAGACCACGAGGGGAGAATTAGAGACCTAAGTGATTCAATGTAATGAAATAATATCCATATCATAGGAGTTCCAGAAGAAGAAGAAGAGAGAAATAAAGGGTCATAATTTGTTATATTATATAATTATATAATTATGCAATTTGCACAAATTGCAATTTGAACAAATTATAGCTGAGAACTTCCCTAACTGGGGAAGGATGCAAACATCAAAGTCCAGGAGGCACAGAAACTCCCTCAAAATCAACAAAAACAGGTCAACACCACAACATATTATAGTGAAACTGGCAAAATACAAAGATAAAAAGAGAATTCTGAAAGCAGCTAGGGACAAACGGTTCTTAACCTACAGGGTAGACACAAGGGTAGGAACAGACTGGTCCACTGAAATTTGGCAGACCAGAACAGAGTGGCAGGAAATATTCAATGTGCTGAATAGGAAAAATATGAAGCCAAGAATCCTTTATCCAGCAAGGCTATCATTCAGAATAGAAGCGGAGTTAAAGGCTTTCCCAGACAAACAAAAAATAAAGGAGTTCATGACCACAAAACCAACCCTGCAGGAGATCCTAAGGGGGATTCTGTGAGTGCAAAGCAGCAAAGACTAAGGAGCAGAGACATCACTGCAAGCACGAAAACTACAGATAAATCCATATGTTTCAATAATCACTGTGAATATAAATGGACTAAATGCCCCAATCAAGACATAGTGTATCAGAAAGGATAAAAAAACAAGATCCATCTATATGCTGCCTACAAGAGACTCATTTTGGACCTGAGGACACCTGCAGATTCAAAGTGAGGGGATAGAGAACCACCTATACTGGATATCAAAAGAAAGCTGGAGTAACATACTTATATCAGCCAAACTGGATGTTAAAACAAAGATGGTAACAAGAGATGAAGATGTATCATAATTAGGAGGTCTATCCATCAAGAAGAGCTAACATTTGTAAGTGTTTATGCCCCCAATGTGAAACACCCAAATATCTAAATCAACTAATCGTAAACATAAATGAATGCATAGGTAATGATACTGTGAATGTAGGAGACCTTAATACTTTGCTTACAACAATGGATAGCTCATATAGACAGAAAATCAGTAAGGAAACATCAGCTCTGAATGACTTTGGACCAGATGGAGTTAACAGATATATTCAGAACTTTTTACTCAAGAGCAGCAGAATATTTCTTGAGTGCACACGGAACATTCTCCAAAATAGATCACATACAGGGTCACAAACAACCCTTAACAAATATAAAAGGATTGAGATCATATCATGCATATTTTCAGATCACAACACTATGAAATTAGAAATCACAAAAAAAAAATTAGAAAGCCTCCAAATACATGGAGGTTAAAGAACATCCTAATAAAAATGAATGGGTCAACCAGTAAGTTAAAGAAGAAACTAAAAAATATATGGAAGCAAATGAAAATGAAAACACAACAGTCCAAACCCTTTGGGATGCAGCAAAGGCAGCCCTAAGAGGACAATATATTGCAATCCAGGCCTATCTCAAGAGGCAAGAAAGGTCCCAAATACAGAACCTATCCTCACACCTAAAGGAACTAGAAACACAGCAGCAAAGAAAGCCCAAAGGCAGAAGAAAAAGAAAAAATAATAAAGATTATAGCAGAAATAAACAATATAGAATAAAAAAAAACAAACAAAAACAAAACAGTAGAACAGATAAATGAATCTAAGAGCTGGGTTTTTTTGAAAGAATAAACAAAATTGATAAATCACCTAGCCATACTTCTCAAAAAGAGAGAGGACCCAAATAGATAAAATCACAAATGATAGAGGAGAGATCACAACCAACACCACATAAATACAAACAATTATTAGAAAATCTTATGAAAAATTATATGCCAACAAACCAGAAAATCTAGAAGAAATGGACAAATTCCTAGACCCCACATACTACCAAAACTCAAAAGGGAAGAAACAGATAATTTGAACAAATCCATAACCAGCAAAGAAATTGAATTGATTTCTCCCAACAAATAAGAGTTGTGGGCCAGATGGCTTTCCAGGGAAATTCTACCAGACATTTAAAGGAGAGTTAACACCTATTCTTCTTGGGGCAACTGGGTGGCTCACTCGGTTAAGTATCCAACTTTGTCTCAGGTCATGACCTTGCTGTTTATGAGTTCTAGCCCCGCATCAGACTCTGTGCTGACAGCTTGAAGCCTGGAGCCTGCTTTGGATTCTGTGTCTCTTCCTCTCTCTGCCCCCCCCATGCTCATGCTCTGTCTCTGTCTCTCAATAATAAATAAATGTGATGTATGACATTAATACAAGAAAGGATAAGAACCATATGATCCTGTCAATAGATGTAGAGAAAGCATTTGACAAAATACAGCATCCTTTCTTGATAAAAACTCTCAAGAAAGTCAGGATAGAAGGAACATACCTTAACATCATAAAAGCCATATATGTGAAAGGCCCACAGCTAATATCATCCTCAATGGCAAAAAACTGAGATCAGGAACACGACAGGGATGTCCACTCTCACCAGTTGTTTAACATAGTTTTGAAAGTCCTAGCCTCAGCACTCAGAAAACAAAATGAAAAAAAAAAAAAGGCATCCAAATTGGCAAAGAAGAAGTCAAACTTTCACTTTTCTCAGATGTCATGATACTGTACATGGAAAACCCAAAAGACTCCAAGAAACTGCTACAACTGATACATGAATTCACCAAAGTCGCAGGATATAAAATCAATGTACAGAAATTGGTTGCGTTTCTATACACCAATAATGAAGTAACAGAAAGTGGTCAAGAAATTGATCCCATTTATAATTGTACCAAGAACCATAAAATACCTAGGATTAAACCTAACCAAACAGGTAACAGATCTGTGTGCTGAAAACTATAGAAAGTTTATGAAAGAAATTGAAGAAGACACAAAGAAATGGACAAACATTCCATGCTCATGGATTGGAAAATGTTAAAATGTTGTTTAAATGTTAAACATTGTTTAACAATGTTAAAATTGTTAAACATGTCGATACTTTGTTAAAATGTCGATACTTCCCTAGCGATCTACACATTCAATGCAATCCCAATCAAAATAGCACCAGTATTCTTCTCAGAGCTAGGACAAACAATCCTAAAATTTGTATGGAACCACAAAAGACCCCAAATAGTAAAGTATGTTGAAAAAGAAAACCAAAATGGGAAGCATCACAATCCCGGTGGACTTTAGCTTGTACTGCAAAGCTGTAATCATCAAGACAGTATGGTATTGGCACAAAAACAGACACATAGAACAATGCAATAGAATAGAAAACCCACAAATGGACCCACAAATGTATGACCAACTAATCTTCAACAAATCAGGAAAGAGTATCCAATAGAAAGAAAAAGACCATCTCTTTAACAAATGTGCTGGGAGAACTGGACAACAACATGCAGAAGAATGAAACTGGACCACTTCCTTACCCAGTACACAAAAATAAACTCAAAATGGATGAAAGATCTAAATGTAATACAGGAAACCATCAAAATCATTGAGGAGAAAACAGGCAACAATGTTTTTGACCTAGACCACAGAAACTTCTTTCTTGACATGTCTCTGAGGGCAAGGGAAACAAAATCAAAAATGAACTATTGGGACCTCATCAAGATAAAAAGCTTCTGCACAGCAAAGGAAATAGTCAACAAAACTAAAAGGCAACCAACAGAATGGGAGAAGATATTTGCAAATCACATATTGGGTAAAGGGTTAGTATCCCAAATCTATAAAGAACTTACCAAACTCAACACCTGAAAAACAAATAATCCAGTGAAGAAATGGGCAGAAGACATGAATACACACTTTTCCAAAGAAGCCATCCAGATAGCTATCAGACACATGAAGAGATGCTCAATATTGCTCATGATTAGGGAAATACAAACAAAAACACGTTGAGATAACACCTCACACTGGTCAGAGTGGCTAACATTAACAACTCAGGAAACAACAGATGTTGAGGATGTGAAGAAAGGGGGAAACCTCCTGCACTGTTGATGGAAATGCAAACTGGTGCAGCCACTCTGGAAAACAGTGTGGAAGTTCCTCCAAAAGTGAAAATAAAATTACCCTACAACCCAGAAATAGCACTACTAGGAATTTATCCAAAGGATATAGGAGTGCTGATTCGTAGGGGCACATGTACCCCAACGATGACAGCAGCACTATCAACAATGGCTAAATTATGGAAAGAGTCCAAATGTCCATCAACTGTTGAGTGGATAAAGAAGATGTGGTATACATGTACAATAAAATGCTATTCAGTGATGAAAAAGAATGAAATCTTGCCATTTGCAACAATGTGGATGGACGTGGAGGGTATTATGCTAAGTGAAGTAAGTCAGTCAGAGAAAGACAGTTATTATATGTTTTCATTCATATGTGGAATTTGAGAAACTTAACAGAAGACCGTAGGGGAAGGGAAGGAAAAATAAGTTACAAACAGAGAGGAAAACCAACCATCAGACTCTTAAATACAGAGAACAAACTGAGGGTTGATGGGGGTGGGCAGGTGGGCAGGTGGGAAAATGGGTGATGGGCATTGAGGAGGGCAGGTGTTGGGATGAGTACTGGATGTTAAACGCAAGTGATGAGTCATGGGAATCCACTCCTGAAGCCAAGACTACACTGTATGTTAGCTAACTTGACATTGTTATAAATTAATAATAAATAAATAAATAAATAAATAATAAGACTAAAAGCAAAGCAAACCAAACCAAACCAAAACAAAACAAAACAAAACACCAGAGAAGGAGGCAAACCAAAAAGACTCTTAAATAAAGAGAACAAACTGCAGGTTGCTAAAAGGGTGTTGTGTTGGGGGATGGGCTAAATGGGTGATGGGCATTAAGGAGAGCACTTATTGGGATGAGCCCTGGGTGTTATATGTAAGTGATGAATCACTAAATTCTACTCCTGAATCCATTACACTATATGTTAACTAACTTGGATTTACATAACATTAAAAATAAAAAAATAACTAAGTAAGTAAATAAATAAATGAATAAATAATATGTCTAATAATGATGAATCCCCAAGAAAATTATGATTAAGTCCTTCTAAACTGTGGTCTTGTGTGAAATTGAAAGTAGTGAGAATTAGTTCTTGACCTCCCTGGCCTCTTCACTGTGCTTTCCTTCCTTAGCTATCTGGTGATATTATGTCACCTTCCTCTCTTTACCTAGTAATCTCTCCTCTCAGA
Organism: Panthera uncia; assembly: GCF_023721935.1. Lineage (NCBI taxonomy): Eukaryota > Metazoa > Chordata > Mammalia > Carnivora > Felidae > Panthera > Panthera uncia. The sequence continues at coordinate 95,302,654 of NW_026057580.1, forward strand.
AGAAAAAAAAAATAATAATAATTTATACTACATTCTGTAAGACTCATTTAAACTGTCGGTGTTATCCTTCCCAGGGAGATTTACATTTCATGAAGTTCATGGAATAATGTTTTATCAGTGGCATCAGTGATGTGATGGGTGAGGCATTATTTTGAAGTAATAATGGCTTTCTGAGTACCTCGGAAATAGCACTATGTCCAGACATTTAGTGTCTGCTTATGAGGTGAGTGCTACTTACTATATACAAACTGTTGCACAGGAAATGACAAATGGGAGGGGAAGGGGAAAGTCAGAGTACAAGCTAATTACAATAGAAGCACATATATTAAGAGAGTTGTAACACAATGGGAAATTAGGGTTTTATTTAGTCTTGAAATGCTTCCTTCCCACATCAACGGTGACAATACCATATCCTGAGTCAAAATACAAAATTTACATTATAATTATCGATTTAAAAACCACTTATCTCTCTTCCACAATCTCTCTCATATTGAAGAATAAAGTTTTGTCTTCAAATTTTTAAAAATCATGTTTAAATAAAATTCCCTCAGAAGTGTGCTATTTAAAACTCAAAATTCTTTGCAGAAGGTCCATGCATTCTCATGATTTTAGAGCAAGTCTAACAAATTTATCCCTTCCCTTGCTTTTACACGATTTTCAGAACTCTGCCAAAATCACACATCTGGCTCTTTGCCTGTGCACCTGATGTTATCTCGAGAGAAATTGTATAAATTAAACACAGACACACAAAAAGTCTTTTAAGAATTCAAAGCAACAGAATATATATCTAAGAAAACAAAAAGAGTTGGAAAAAAAGGATAAAGGACGTTAGTGGTATTAAGCTAGGAAACTAACAAAACAATGGCAGCGCAGAATAAGTGGGGCAAAAAGAACAATTGAAAATGATAGAGTGTGGAAATACATTGTGTGGGCTATGAAAAACATTAAAATCATTTTCTTCCATCTATATGTGGGGCTTTGGTCACTAGCTCTTTTTAATTTAATTTATTTTTTTTAACTTTTGAAAATAGTGAGACCCTGGCACATTTGCCAAAATTGTCTCTTGCTTTATTTCTTCTGCCTTTGTGTTACCCAGAATTATGGCTTGTCCTGAAGATTCAGGCTTACTCCTTACTTCCTGGGCTGATTGTGAGAGAGTTAAGCATATATATATATATATATATATATATATATATATATATACATACACACACACACACACACACACATACATATAAAATATCTCTCTCAGGTTATTCTCCACTTTTCTACCACTTGACCCTCTCCACAGGTCTTTGGGAGCTAAAAATGAATTATTACCAGTATGACACGAACATGCCTTCTGATCTATCATGCTGCACACTGCCTAGAAATGAGTTGACTTATTCAAGATTGATTCCTTGCAAATTAGCCTTCCAGAAAGAGAGCTGGCCTTTCAAAGAACTCCCTAGATCTCTAAAGATACGGGAGAACAGGATCCAAAGCCAAAGGTACACCACGTCATGAAGCTACATTTATAAATCTTGAACATCATCTCTTGATCGAACCAGGGGATATATGGATATCCCTAAACCGTGAATGCTGAAGTGAGAGAACCTGGCCACAGACTAGGATGCTGCCATATAATATTATTTTTGGATCTCAGCACCCATGATGCCAGAGGAGGGGTGTGTTCCCTAATCTTGCAGTCTAAAAAGCCCACAAGTGAAAAAGGTCAGTGTCCCTCTCCTATGGCTGGATATCCAAACCTGATAGATCCCTGTGTGCTGTGTTGGAATGTAGTGGCATTGAAGGATCTATACATCTCCTGCCTATAATTTTTCTTAAGCCTGTGATGTATGTTATCAACTATTACTGTCATAGTTTTTGGTGTGGTCAACTTAGTTCACCCTTACAACAGGCACTTAACTGACCTCACTGACTAGATCTTGGCCTAACTCCCACAACAAAACCCATTTCTTTTTCTTTTTGTTTTATAGCAAATTATTTAAATTTAACTATAATACATGTACTGTGAATAAAGTGCATATATAATAAGTACACACTTCCATGAATTTTAACCAAGTGGATTATCAATATTAGCATCATAAGTCATGAAATAAACCCTTTGGACTTTCAGATAGTTGAGCTAATGGCGTAAAAACATATCTCTCCACATAGTATCCAAAAATTACAACGATCAACCTAAGAATAAAAGAAACAACATGCATTCTACACCTGCAGCGTAGAAACAGAAAACATTAGAAATTTAAAACTAGAGTAGAAGTGGTACTAAAACTTGTACAAAACAAAATTGTAGAGCAATGCCATTTATAAAAACCTATACAAAATGCTATAAAATATAAGCAAAAATAGCCAAAAAACACCTTTTTAAAGGATACACCATTTTCAAAATGGCTTTATTCCCAGAATGCAGGCTGGTTGAAAGTTATGATTCCTAGTAATATCACTCACCACGTTAGTAGATCTAAGATTAAAAAAAAATGCTTATCTCCATAGATATGCATATAACTTTTAGCAAAATTCCACATCCTTTCATAATTAAAAAAAAATACTCAATAAAATGAGAATTAATGGATACTTTCTTTTTCTGAAAATAAAGCCCAGTCACAAAACTACATCTCATTTATAGGGAATCTAAAAGGCATGTTCACCAAAATCAAGAAAAAAGCAAAAGTGCCCACTATCTCCACTACTTTTCAACACTGCACAGATTTTTAGACAATGAGGCAAGAGAAATCAATTGGAGCCATTAACAATAGAAAAAAAAATATCCAAAATTATCTCTGTTTGAATGTTGCCTTAGATTGTGTTCTCGCAGAATTAGACACGGATGGGAAGATTTCCATGTAGGATGGTCTTTATTTTAGCGGGGGTTTATCTTTGGGATCAATACTCATCAGGATTGGCTATAGGAAACTAAAGCAACATAGTCCTCAGCTGATTTTGCTTCTCCCGGGAGTCCTTGAACTGGGACGGAGCTTCAGAGATGCCCTATCTTCAGGCCAGGGGGCCTGTGGCTTCATACACCAACATACAGCAGTCTTTGGATATGGGGTATCACCAAAGAGCATATGTGACTTTGGACAGGGTTCTTTCTTTGGCTGAAAGAAATTCTTAGAATAGGATTCAGCTGGGAGCTATCATCTGCCATCACTCCCAGCTACTGAAGTAATGGAACCCGAAGGGGGACATCTGAGGTATACCTAGAGGTCTCCAGAGAATGGATGGCTTAGCATAATTCTACAAATAAAGCATTTTATAGTAAGATAGCAGAACATAAAAATAAACATTTAAAAATCAATAGCCTTCATATACCTAATGAGATAGAAAATACAATCTAAAGAAATATACAGTAGAGCACAAAGGAACACTAGAAATAAATTTAACAAGAAATGTGAAAAATCTACATGAGGATGACTATCAAAACTCCTGAAAGACACTAGAACAAGTAAAGACCTCCTTTATTCCTGGGTAGAATGAAACAACATCATAAAGATATCTACTATCCCTAAGTAGATTTATACACTCAACATAATCCCAATAAAAATACCGAATTTTATGGAGATTTCAAAATATGCTTGGAAAAATTAATTCTCAAGAAGAGCAAGAAGAAGTTTGAATAAGAGAAGGAAAGAACACTATCTACAAGATATTAAAAATATTGTATAAACCTTCAACAATTAAAATAAATTGACACTGGCATACTAATCAGTAGAAGAGAACCTCGGTATAAAATTTTTAAAAAGGAATCTAAATCATTAAATTTAATATGTATTTTTTTAATGTTTATTTCTGAGGGAGAGAAAGAGAGACAGAGTGTGAGTGGGGGAGTCTGGGAGAGAGAGGGAGAGAGGGAGACACAGATTCCAGGCTCTGAGCCTGGAAGCAGGCTCCAGGCTCTGAGCATTCAGTACAGAGCCCAATGTGGGACTCGAACTCAGGAACAGCAAGATCATGACCTGAGCTAAAGTTAGACACTTAACCGACTGAATCACCCACGCACTCCAATATATATTTTTGAAATAAAGAGTGCTGGGAAAACTGGAGGGCCGTACGAAAAAAAATGAGGGGCGCCTGGGTGGCTCAGTGGGTTAAGCGTCCGTCTTGGGCTCAGGTCATGATCTCACAGTTGGTGGGTTTGAGCCCCACATCGGGCTCTGTGCTGACAGCTCAGAGCCTGGAACCTGCTTCGGATTCCATGTTTCCCTCTCTCTCTTCTCCTCTCCTGCTCACACTCTGTCTCTCTCTCTCAAAAATAAACATTAAAAAAATGATACATACATCACGCAATACACAGGAAGCCTCAAATGGTCAAAAACTTGAATGTAACTGTACAAGTTCTAGAAGAAAACAGGATGAATACCTCTACAAACAGATGTTAAAAAACAAAACAAAACAAAACAACTACTTGTGACTTAAACCCAATGCAGTAAATGAAAAGATTGACAAATTTAAGTTTACAATTAAGATTGCACAGAAAACAAAATACTATAAAGATAATAAAAAGTCAAATAGGTTGGAGAAAATATTTGTAACGTAAACCACAGATAAAGGAATGACATAGTTATTAAGAAGTCATAAGGAATGTAGGCCAAATCTTAATAACTTAATTGAAAAATTAATTACATGAAAATGATTAATAAATATAATAAAATTGTTCTTAAATTAAAATATTCAGCTTCAATCATAATGAGAAATGTAAAACAAAACTTCACTGAGATACCATTCCTCTCCTATCAGATTGGCAAAATTATAACTTTTTGAAAACATTTTGTTGGTAAGGCTGTAAGAAAACAGCTATTCAAAACAATGCTAATGAGAATGTAACTGAAATAACCAGAGAAGAATTTGACAGTATGTAAGAAAATCATGTTTTTATCTCTTTACCTTGCAACCTGTTTTGAGGAATCTATTCTATACAAAAATACCTATGCACAAATTAATTCATTGGGGCATTATTTGCAATTGTACACTTTATTTTTTATTTATTTGAGAGAGAGAGAGAGAGAGAGAGCAAGCAAGGGGTAGAGAGGGGCAGAGGGGGCGGTGAAAGGGAGAAAATCTTAAGCAGCTTCAGGCTCAGCACCAAGCCAGATGTGTGGGGCTCGATCGAAGGACTCTGGGATCATGACGTGAAACGAAATTAAGAGTCGCACACTCAACCGACTGAGTCACTTAGGCACCCCTGCACTTGTACAATATTGAGAAGTAAAATCTTTAAATGCTCATACTCATTGAAGAGAGTATGGTGTATTTCCTCAAGGATGTACTATGCAGCCATAAAAACAAGAAGAATGATATTTGTGGACTTATGTGGAATGACTTCAAAAAAGGCAAATTCCAAAAGAATTACTTTAGTTTTTTTAACTTCTGTGTAAGAATGATGGGAAAACATAAAAATATACATGAATTTATTTATTTTGCAAAAAGAAACATAGGAAGCATAGATCAGAAATCAAAGAGATTAGTTGTATGGGAAAAAGTTTAAGGGATCAGGATATTACTGAATCTTTTTTTTTTCTTAAGTGTGGTGTTGATTTATGCAACCATGTTAATGTTAGTGTCCAAAAATAAAAATTAAAAATTAAAAAAAAACTGGTAAAGAGGAAAATGGTTAACATAGACTATTAAAAGGGATAAATAAATGTTTCAAATGAATAAAAACAGAATTAATCCAAGTGTCTTTTGTATATTATTTTGACTATAGAAAAGACTAAAGACTAAAATAACCATAAACATTATTAAACTCTCAGTATTTTTATTTTTTTACCATGGCACTATTTTTCCTTTGCAACTGCTTTCTGGGGATGCTAAGAACTAGACAAGAAGCAAAACCTGAGAGGCCTGTTTTAACCATTTGAGGAGTGAAATTACATGGAAAGGAAAAGATTTATGGTATTACATTGAAATTGGAGGGATCCATTTTTTAGGTAGAAGCAGATACTGATATATTTTCTAGATCAATCTATGAAATGGGCCTGGAAATTACAATATTTTCAGTGGAGGTGAACACATACAGGACCAAGACACTATTTTTTTAAATATTATTCTCCATCAAAAAAGAACTATATAGCTCCTTGAGAAAAAAAAATGGCTGAGTATGAAAGTTTCATTTCCCTAGATCTTCAACAACATACAATATTGACAGTCTTTTTATTTCATCCAGTCTGGTGGTTGTAATGGTGTTATCTCATTATTATTTAGATTTTCTTTGCACTAATAAGGAGGTAAGAGTAATTTCTTGTATTATTCAGGTATTTTGATAACCTTATTTTGTGAAGTGTCCGTTTCCATTCATTTGACCATTTTGGTATTGTGTGAATATTTATTTATTTATATGAATCTTTTACATTGGTAATAGGACTCTTTCCCTGATATAAATCTTGCAAATATCTTCTTCCACTCCAGGGCTTGTTTTTTCACTTTCTTAATACAATATTTGATGAACAGTGTTATTAGGTTAATGATATTTAATTTATTAATCTATTTCTGTTTAGTTTTTCTTTGGTTTAAGATATCTCTCCCTGCTTTAATATCATTACTATTTTTGTAATTTATTTTCTAGAATTTTTACATTATGAAAACAACTTTGGCTTGTTTGTTTATCTGGTATTAATGTTTGATATGGTATGAAGTAGAAGACTGTTTATTATTTTGTATAGTCAATTAGCCTGATGCCATTTATTGAAAAGGCCATCTTTTCCCCCACTATTTGAAGTGGTATTTCTGTTATAATTCATATGACTAAAGATGCGGGCTTGTCCCTTGTCAATGCCCCCTTGTCTTTATTTAGGAATAACTCTGTATTTTTAAATATTATAACATAATGACTTTATTTTTCAAATACTTATACTTCATATTTTTTCTTGTCTTATGTAATTGCTTGAGATTTGCAGTACAATGTTTAACAGAAGTGCTAGTTGAAGGCATCCTTGTCATTTCTCAGCCACAAAGGAAATTCTTTCAACATTTGACAATTAATATATTGAATTTGACATTGATTATTTTTATATAATCTATTTTAAGGTTAAGCAAGTTTCATTCTATTCCTGTTTTTTTAATTTTTTTAAATATAGATATTAACTATTTTAACATTTCTTTTAATTTCATTGCATTTTTTTATCTTTTATTTTGTTAATGAAATGACATTAATCAATTTTACTTATCGATTCAAACTTAAAAATGGGAAAACACAAGTTGCTTCTGACATGTTTACTTTTTCATGCACCACTGTATTTGATTAGCTAATATTTTCTTTAAGATATTTTATCTTTATCCCAATGAGGAAATTGGTCTATAACTTATTCCCCTATATAAATATTATTTTTTTCTTATTTTCTGGAAAGTTTCTGTATGATTGAAATTTTCTTTTACTTGAATGTTAGTAGAACATACCTCTTAATCTAACTGACCCTACTATTCTCTTTGTGGGAATAGTTGATTTAGTATCTCAATTTATTTTATGGCAAGAGGCATCATTGATATTTAGCTAGTGCACATTACTGTGACTAAAATGGTTTTGATAGCCAGTGTTCTTTGTGATTATTTAGTGCCCACATGGCTAATCTTTTAATTTGTTGGTAGCTGTGCTACATCAGTTGTTAAATATATATTTTTAATATTTGCATTGATGATAAGACTATAGCTACAGGGGGTTGATATAATAGCACTTCTTTGGCAATGGAAGATTAAAATTATTGGTCTCTTCAAGGGCCTTTTCATTTTATACATACTTATTTCCATTTACTCCCATCCCCATCTCTCTATACCTGGACATTCTAATGTGCGTATCTACTTGATGTTTTTCATCTTTGTAATAAATTTTAAATTGTTTTACATATATCTTAATTTACATAAATGTTTTTGTCATACCTCTTGATACTTTTCTTACCATCACCATCGTTCATTTTTTTTAATGTTTATTAATTTTTGAGAGAGAGAGAGAGAGGCAGAGAGAGGGGACAGGCAGAGGATCCAAAGCAGGCTCTGTGCTGAGAGTGCAGAGAACAATGTGAGACTCAAACTCATGAACCATGAGATCATGACCTGAGCTGAAATAGGATGCTAAACTGACTGAGCCACGCAGGCACCCCCACCATTATACTTTTAAGAGTAATTGGTTAACTGATAAACAGTACTCTATGATGTGGATTTATTATATTTTACATCCACTCTTCAAGCAATAAACCACTACCAAAAATAATGCTATAATAAGGAAGTATCTTCCTACACATCCTTGGAAAATTCTTGTGAGACTTTGAGAAATATACTCCGAAGTTGAATTACAGTGTAATAACAAATAGCATCACATATATTTAACTTGATGAAATAATATCAGATTGCTTCACTCAGTGCTTGGACAAGTATATACACCTACAAGGAATGCATAACAATTACTACAGCCCCATATGCCAGGTAACAGGTGGCAGTATTCGACTTTCTAGTCTTTAACATTCTAAAAGATATAAAATAATACCCTTTTGATCTATTTTGCTTTATTGTGCCTGAGGAATACTTTTTTATATCCAAGCTATTACTAGTAAGTTAAATATAACATAACAAATCAATGAATTCTATAATCTGTTTTATTAAGTGAAATTAAAGACAACAAAGACCAAAAAACTACAACCAATACTGTTGTTTTCACCATTAGTTGGAAGGAAATATTTCAAGGATGGTTGTTGCTTCACACAGTGTACAGGTAGCATTTTAGTAATTTTTCATAGAAAAAAATCACCTTTAATAAAGTTTTAGATAAATATAACATTCAACATTGTAACATTAACAAGTTAAGAAGTATTTTTATATACAATGCTACTGTTTTAGCTACAAAATACAGAATTTATACCCAATAAATAAATCAGTGTAAGTAGTTAAAAAGCATACATTTTTGGATGATCTCCAAGTTTTTTAAGTCTCTGCAGGAAAACTAAGTTCTTTAGTCTCCAAAAAGTGTGAAAGGACTATACTGAAGGGGAACAAATTTTGCCACCCAAAATATGCCTATTTGGCGTAGGATTATTTTAGGTTGATTTTTTTAAGAAATTGTAAACAGAAAAGAAGCTCTGAAAAAACTAAAAGTTACTTTTTTTTAACTTTTATCAGAGAATGACATACTTCTGACATATAACTCAGAGGATCTCTTATGTTAGAAACTACTTGTCGTCTCACACGTATTTAAGTGCAATCCAATTTTCACAAGATATAATCAGTCATACTAGCCAGAAGATTAAGCACCTTCTTTCCTATTGATTAAATGGTAAAGGAATTTGAAAAAAAAAAAAAAAAAAGGCTAGGGGCGCCTGGGTGGCTCAGTCGGTTGAGCGACTGACTTCGCTCAGGTCATGATCTCACGGTTCGTGGGTTCGAGCCTTGCGTCGGGCTCTGTGCTGACAGCTCAGAGCCTGGACCCTGCTTCGGGTTCTGTGTCTCCCTCTCTCTCTGCTCCTCCCCCACTCATGCTCTGTCTCTCTCTGTCTCAGAAATAAATAAACATTAAAATTTTTTTAAAAAATCAAATAAATGGCTAAATGCAGTTTCAACTTTTAATTTAATAAAATCATGTTGTACCCTGATAAAAATATTTCTCTTTTAGATATAAGGCCTATGAACCAGTAAAGACCAAATTTAAAGGGATGAAAAAGCAAAAGCTTTGTTAGTGTATAGGTAGAAGTAATGAGAGGAGACACTCATTCCGCTTTTTCATTTTCAGACTTGTGAATCTTTTTCATAAAAAATAATAAAATATATTCGTTTCTAATATTAAGCAAATGTCCTGGTTGATGCTACCCAGATTTTCAACATGTTGTCATCTAGATGTCATCATAACTGAGTCTTCCACAGCTTTCCCACCATTTAAAAGGGGAGACTACCTCAGGGTCATGTGGGATAGTAAAGAAAGCAAGGCGCATGGAACTTATCCCATTCATCTCAGATGCAAGCTATTTTGTCATAAGCCCATCAGGTAAGAACAGAGGTGACTAGGGAAAGAGCCTGACTCATGTACACAAAACAGGTTATTTGTCCATCCAAAAAGTAAGATTGTACTTGTGTGTCCATTTACACAGAACACAAATCTTTTCCTACCTTTTGCCTATTTAGAAATGTCCATGTACATACATTCTCCCTAGGTCCCTTTCTCAACTTTTGAATCACTTTTCTTCCAAATATCAGATTATCCAGTTAAACCATTAAATCATCTATGAATTAGTACAAAGCCCTGTACTAACCATAGCAGAGTACTATGTACTCTGACCTTCTGCACACTCAGGTAAAGTGGACTATCCAGTTCACGGCACAACTTTTTGGTCCACTGTCATTTAAGAATAATTCTGAGTTGAACTGTCATGCTTTTTCTGTTCAGCTTTGACTGGAGTCTTGCATTTGTGCAGAACCATTTGTACATGAGGCCCCATATCACACCTCCTCCATCACCTGGACATAGGGAACTTCCTTCAGGGTTATAGGTGTGGGTAGAGAGAAAGGAGGCAATTTAACAAGTAGAAGCCATGAGAATATGAGCCACATGCTCATGTAATATCCTTGTGCTTTTTAGGAACCGCTAGAGCCCAATTTATAATCAACACTTTAGTGTGTTAATAAGATTTTGCTGCGCATGCCCAAACTTAATGCTCAGTAGGTCATATCATCCTCAATTTATAAGCAGTATGTTGGGTTCAGCAGTAACTTGGACATTTGTGTTCTCCATTCTTACTCTGTGGGTCTTGCTGGAGGTGTATTAATTTTGTTGATGACTTGAAAGAACCAACTCTTGGTTTCATTATCTTGTTTTCCTGTTTTCATTAATTTCTGTTCTTTTTTTTATTTTCTTCCTTCTGGTTGATTTGAGTTTATTTTGTTCTCCTTTTATGGTTACCCTTAGGTAGAAACTTAGATAATTGATTTAAGACCTTACTTTTTCTAATGTAATCATTTAGCACTATAAATTTCCTTCTCAGCATCGTTTTGGCTATGTTCCACACATTTTGATATGTTAAATATTCATTTTTACTTGTATCGATGTATTTTTAAAAATTTCTTTGAGACTTCCTCTTTGACCCATGGGTTGTTTAAAAGTGTGTTTTTTAATACAATTATTTGAGGGTGTTCTAGGATTTTACTATGGTCAGAAAATTTACTCTATATTATTTCAATTCTTTTAAATTCGTTGAGGTTTTTCCTAAGACCCAGAATATAGTCTGTTTTGGTAAATGTTGCAAAGATATTTGAAAAAAAAAATGTGTATTCTACTGTTTGCATGGAGTGTTCTATAATTGTCAATTAGATTATCTTGTTGGATGGTGTTGTTCATTTCTTCCATTTATGCGCTAATTTCCTGTCTAGTTATTCTATCAAATGCTGGGAACAGGATATTAAATTCTTTTGTTGTGATCGTAGATATGACTATTTGACTTTAATTTCTATCAATTTATATTTCATATATTTTGTTTCATGAATTCTGTTGTTTAATGCATACGTATTATAGGATCATTAAATCTTCTTGGTGAATGTATACTTTCATCATTGAGTAATGGCCTTTATCTCTCATAATTTTACTTTGATGTCTACTTTATGTGCTATTCAGATAGCTACTACTGCTGTTTAAAATTATAGTTAGCACTATTTCTTTTGCCCTTTTCCTTTATACCTACCTATGTTGTTGAATATGAACTATGTTTATTATAGATAGCATAAAAGTGGGTCATGTTTTTCAATTTATGCTTGTCAATCTTTGTCTTTTAGTGTGTCTTAGTCAGTTCAGGCTACTATAATAAAATACCAGAGATGACGTAGCGTATTTGGTTCTCACAGTTCTGGAGGCTGGAAGTATGAGATCAGGGGTCAAGGTCAAATTCTGCTGAGGGTTTTCTGGGTTGTAGAATGCCACATTTTCCTTGTATCCTGGTAGGGTAGAGAGCAGAACAGAGCAAACAAGCAATCTCATGTCTTTCACAAAGGTACTAATTTCATTCATGAGGGCTCTGCCCATGTGGCCTTATCTAGGCTTAATTACTTCCCAAAGGCCCCATCAAATACCATCACACTGGGGGGTAGGATTTCAGTTTTGGATGGATACAAACATTCAGTCCATTGCCCTAGGTATTATAATTTACATATGCAACTTAATAAAAACTTCTAATATTGATATCTTACTACTTTGAGTGAAGTACTGAAATTTTCCTTTCCTTTGGGTTTCTTTTTCTCACCACTTTTAAAATATAATTGTCTCAAGAATGTTCTCTGTATATATTGAACACATAGGACGATATCTTTTGCCTGAATCATCAAATACGATTTAAGAAGAACATGAGAAATAAGGATAGTGTAATATAGTACTCCTATTTGAAAATATTGTGTTCTATCCTTCTAAAGTTACAAGTTTCTTCTGTTATTACTTTCTTTCTGTTTAGAAAGTATTCTTTAGACATTTTTATTCTAAATTTTTTTAATGTTTATTCATTTTTGAGAGACAGAGAGAGACAGAGCGCGAGTCAGGGAGGGGCACACAGAGAGAAAGGGAGACACAGGATTCGAAGCAGGCTCCAGGCTCTGAGCTGTCAGCACAGAGCCCGACACAGGGTTTGAACTCACAAACCATGAGATCATGACCTGAGGTGAAGACCCACCCACTGACTGAGCAACCCAGGCACACCTACACATTTTTGTTCTAGAGAATAGTTTAGTTTCCATTTGTCTGAAAATGCATTTATTTCCCTTTAATTATTGAAGGGATTCTTTGCTACATACAGATTTCATGCTTGATAGATCTTTTCCCTCAACACTTGAAAAATGTGGTGCCACTTCCTGCTGGCCTCTACTGTTTCAAATGAGAAGTCCATTCCCCTTCAAATCAATGTTCTCCTCTAGGGAATGTGTTCTGTGGTTGCTTATAAGTATATTTTTCCTTATCTTTAGTTTTTAGAAGTTTAATTTTGATGAGTTGGCTTGGATTTCTTTGGTTGTGTCATATTTAGAGTTTGCTCAGCTGTTTTGATATGTAGGTATATATCTTCCGCCAAATTTGTGAAGGTTTCAGCCATTTCTTTTAATATTTTTTTTGCCACATATTATTTCTTCTTTACATGGGGATATGGGTTTTAAATTGGGATATGAGTTTTAAATCTTTTATTATTGTTTTATTATATATTATATTGTTTTATTATTCTTACAAAAGCCCCAAGACTGCTTATCATTTTTAAAGTCTATTTTTTCTGTATTATTCTTTCTGAGTGAATTCTATTGATCTGTTCTAAAGTTCAGTGATTTTATTTTCTGTAATGTCCACTCTATTATGGTGCTCATATAACAAGTCTTCCTTCCTTCCTTCCTTCCTTCCTTCCTTTTCTTTCTTTCTTTCTTTCTTTCTTTCTTTCTTTCTTTCTTTTCATTCTTTCTTTCCTTCCTTTCTTACTTTTCTCTCTTTCTGTTTTGTATTTTTCAATTCCATAATTTCTATTTGTTTCTTTTCTTTATGACTTTTATTTCCTTGCTGTGAGTTTATATTTTCTCATTTGCTTCAAGACAATTCACAATTATTATTGAAACAATACTATGGTGATTGCTTTAAAATCTTCGTTAGATAGTTCTAACAACTGACTCTTCTGGTATGAGCATGAGTTAAGTTTAGATTTTCCTTCAAGTTCAATCTTCCTGGTGCTTGGTATGACAAGTAAAATTTTATTGTGCCTGGATATATTGGATATTGCTAGGAGACTCTTGATGCTAGTAAATCTGTTTTAAAGGGGTCTGGTTTTGGTTTAGCACATAGCTTTTAGGAAAGACTAGGGCAGTTCAAAAGAAATCAGGCACCTGTTAAGTACAGGTACCTGTGAAAACCATTGGTGTAAATAGATCTCCTAATGCAAATGAAGTTATAAGGTGATACATCACACAAGAAAAGGCTTAATGCAACCTCTGTCTAAGAGTATTTCCCTTCCTGTGATATGCTCACCTTGGATCAGGTACGTGATTACACTTTTGGTGTCTTTTTCACCCGGCAAGCTTTTGTTTTGCCTATAATTTTGCATAAAAATAAATATTCAAGTAGGATCTTAAATATTAAGTATACTATAAAATGCACAATGTGATTTTTTAGCCAAAATATTTAGAGTAGAAATTTAGCTCTGTCTATGAGAATTACCAATGTAATATTAGTTTTAGAGAAGATGTAAAATAAAAACCTATGCATTCCCAGTCTAATATGGGAAATTACTATTTATTATAGCACAATTTTTCATAGCAAAAGACCATAAATAACACAATGACAATTAACTGGAAATTCAATGAATAAACTAAATAATATCTATATAGTGGAGTTCTATGCAGCTGAAATTAAAAAGGATGAATTTACTTATAACTATCATTTATTAGTTCTCCATAATATATTGCCAAGTATAAGGGGGTGTGAATAAATGTGTGTGTGTGTTTACTTAAATGATAAAAATGGCAGAATAAATTGTGACATCCTAAAAACTATCTACAGGTGGAATAAAGCAGAGATATGTGTGTAAAAAATATGTATAATTTGATTATATTTTGGAAATATAAGAATGTTTTATAGGTATAAAAACAAAATTAAAATTAAAACTGAAAGAAAAATAAAAGAAAAAATGTATCAAAGTGGTAGCACAGAGAAAAGTGTCCTATATGACTTAAAATATAATAATTTGATTAGATATTCCAAGTAGAATTTACTTGCAGGACAAAAAAAATGCAAGATATTTTTATCTCTTCTCAATAATTATAGTTGATCTTAGTATCTATATTTTCATTCTTAGAATAAAGAGATTGAGTGTGCATTATGGGAAAGAAAATAAGTAATTATACTTGTCTCATTAAGAACTAGGATTTATGAATGGGACAAAGGCTGCAGAGATATAAGATTGATGAGTTAGGTAAAATCTCTGTCATCTTTAATTTGTACTGAGTGCAGAAGTATGAACTCCTAATTTATTTTCTCTTAAAAAAAAAAAGAAGGAAAAATATTTTCTAGTTGTAGCCATGAATAAAAGTGTCTAGAAATGACTGACCTAGTAACAATGAGCCGTGATTGGACACAAAATACACAAGACATTCTCAAAATACCTAATCATCACAGAAAGCAAAGAAAATTAAAAGCTATCAGGGTAAACTAGGCCATGTTAGAGAACCTGAAACCGACTTGAATAATCTTCTTTCATATGCCAAAGATGGAACAATATGAACATCAATATGAATCATAACATCAATATGAATCAACAGGTTAGAACACGTCAGATGTGTTTACATACAATATATTTTAGATGTGTTTTTAAACATTATTTTTTAAATTTTTTCAAGTTTTATTTATTTATTTTGAGAGAGACAGAGACAGCGTGAGTGAAGAAGGGGCAGGGAGAGAGGGAGAGAGAATCCCGAGCAGGCTACACGCTGCCCAATGCAGGGTCGAACTCAGAAACCATAAGGTCATGACCTGAGCCAAAATCAAGAGTCGGATGTTTGACTGAGCCACCCAGCCACCCCTTTTTTAGATATTATTTAAAGATAGTTCAACAATATCTCTACATGCTTTTCTTTCTCCATGCTTTTCTTACAAGTGAACTTTCTTTAGGAAGTGGAGTCCAAATACCCTTCTGTTGAAACTAGGTGAACCTTTCTGGCTACCTCTACCCACTGAATAGGGCCAAACTGAAGCTGTGTAACTTCCAAGGTTGTCTTCAGAATGCCAGGCACACCTCCTCTTTTTCTCTTTGAACACTTTCTCTAGAGGTAATCAGTCGTCATGCAAGCATTTTGACTGTTATCAAAGACTGAATGGCTCATAGACAACAGAAATTTACTTCTCACAAATCTGAAAGCTAGAGATCAAGGCATCAATAGATTCAGTCTGTGAATGACAGACCTGCTTCCTGGTTCATAGATAATTGTCTTTTTTGCTGTGTCTGCACCTGATGGAAGTAATGGGTGAACTCTCTGAGGTCTCCTTTATAAGGGCATGAAATCCTATTCATGAAGGCTCTGCCCTCATCAACTAATCATTTCCTAAAGACCCCAACTCTAAATACCATCACATTGGAAATTAAGTTTCAACATATAAATTTCAGAGGGACACAAACATTCCGTCTCTAGCACCTGACTTCAGGCTGACATATTGTTAGAAAATTCAAATTAGTCCATATAGAAATATCACATGGAGAAGCCTAATTCTTCACGCACAGAGGCAGGTGACAGGCCAATCTCCAACTATTTAGTTTTCTAACTACAGATCTCAAATACTAGAATTGCTCAGCTGACTCTTCTCTAATTCATGATTCATGGAAAGATGAGGGGTAAACAAATGATTGCCACAGTTTAAAGCCACCACAATTTTTTTTTTACCACAACAGTGGATACCTGGAACAGTCACATTAGGATGTTGGGGAAACAACATTTAAAAAGGAAAAACAGAATAAAACAAAAAAAAGAAAAAAAAATAAAAAAAACGTAAAACAAAACAGGAACATAAAGGGAAAGAACCAAACATACATTCTGTATTTTCGGTACAAACTATATCTAACTGTCACCAAATAGTTAATAATGGGAGTTTCAGGTCAGAAAAATATTCTGCTAACAATCAGTGAAGAAATAATTGAATTTTATAGCACAATTTTCAAACCTCTAGTGTGTTGATTATAGGCAATGCCTATCAATTGCTGATAACCAGATAACTAGATATTATGTGCCTACTGATGGGAGAATGCAACAGGACTTATAAGCAATTCTTATCAAAAGTAAAAACAAAACAAAACAAAACTTCAACCTGATAAATCCTCCAGATATACCTGCAATTTGCAGAGATAATAGGAGACATAGAACTGTGTTCACTGGACTCTACAGGAGACTCTACAGGACAAAACCAACCCTGTTCTTTACTAAATAACAAAGAAACAGAGAGATAGAAGATAACTTACAGATAAAAAGACATAGAAGGGGGATATCAACCACTTTGAACATATGGACATTATTTGGATATCTGATTCAAACATAAAAGCAAAAATAAAAATGTTTAAGTTAATGAAACTTTCACAGTGAATGTGTATTCAATAATAGATTGAGATTGTAATTCATGTGTGTTATATTGATATTGTATTCTATTTTACAAAGAATTTTTATCTTTTACAGCTGTATGCTAAAATATGTACCTGGATTTGCTCCAAAGTTTCTTGAAGGAGTTGTGAAAAGGAGTATAATTAAAATGAAATTAGCCATAAATTTATAATTGTTAAAGGTAAGTGACAGTACATGACAGTGTTTTACCGTATTCATCTTGCCACTCTTATATATGCTTGAAAGTTTTCTTAATCAGAAAATGATGATGGGAAATCCTCTGAAATGTGCCTTGATATCATAGAAAATATTCACTTTCATTGGTACAAAAAAAAAAAAAAATATATATATATATATATATATATACACATATATACATATAATATATTCAGTGTTGTGAAAATATATATACATATATACACATATACATATATATGTGTGTGTGTGTGTGTGTGTGTATTCAGTGTTGTGAAGGTTTGATGATACTCTAAAAGAAATTTGGTCTTACTTGGCTCTATTTCTCCTTTTCATTAGAGATAAAAAATAAGGGCAAATAAACAAGAAACTTTCCATGAAAAAATAGTTTTGACCTAGTGCTAATTGGAAGGGGAGTTCATCTGTTTCTGGAAGGTTATTGTTATAATAAGTGTCTCCTGTGTTTTCCTCATCAAGGATTCAGAGTCCAGAGGGAATCAATATCTCAAATTCAGAACATGAACCTTTCTTAAAGAAGAAAATAATTTCATATATATATATAATTCATACATGCATAATTTCATATATATAATTCTATGTACAGAAACTTTGCCTTTATATTTTCCTAGTTTTATCTGTTTATTTCTTTCTTCTTTTATTAATCGGTCCGTTCAGTGCTATTTTGATCCAAGCAGACAGATGGCATATAGGAACCATCATTTTCAATCCAATCTAGGGATAGTCTTTGTAATTTAAGTATAATTACCTGTCAGCTTCTATATAATTCTCCTTTTTGTTTGTGACAATAAATCAGTTCAACAAAAAATCATGATTATAACAGTTTATCTAATAATATATGCTTTGTCTGTTTTTATACATTTGTGTACACTTCTAGTTTTCATTTTATATACTATTTATAAACATTTAATTGTTGGATAGAGGAAACTGTATTCAAACACTAGCATAAATGGAAGAGATAGAAATTTTTCCACACTGTTATTTCATGTGGATTCTTCCAGTGAGTGATGAACCCAACTGTTAAGCCTCCAGGCCTTATTAAACCACCTGTACAATGTTTAGGTCAAGTATTTACATCCCTGCCCCTGGGAATGAGGCACCTCTCCAGAGAGTTAAACTCTCAAGAGAGGACTTGGGCAATTGGATGCTCTTCCTCTGTAATTTACCAGCCCAGCTCCCGAGACCGACCAAAAGATATTGTGCACAAGCTAAACAGAGGTCATACAGAGGTGAGTAAAGTTCAAGCAAAGGTAAATATAGAGAACATGTTCTGGAGTAAATCTTAATCAGGGGATCTTCAGGGAAGGTTATATTGTACCCAAACTGACTACCTACATCCCAGGACTATAATCAACTAGTGGTTTCCCTTTGAAACACTGAGTGCTTGTATGTATGCACATTCAAAATAACCTCAGCTAAGTGAAGTGTTCATTTAAACTTTCTCATTAAAGTACTAAATTTGCACATGTATCTTACTCAAGAGGGGATTTTAGCTGCCTTATGGTAGAAATTATAGATGAGAGACCATTTTCAGTGAACATATTTCTAAAAATACTTTCCTGAGCACACATGTAGTTCATCAATAAGTAAACGCAATAAAATTAAGTACCATGGTGCAGATGATATATTCACGTACTATGTGTGGAGAAAAGAAAAACCAAGCAACTGTAACAAATATATATTTAAATCTCAAGGATGATGAGATAGAAATAATAATTTACAGTTAAAGAGATCTCCAAAAGTAATCATCCTTGAGTAATTCTTAAAAATATTGTACAAAAAATATTAAAAACACAGTAATATAGTGCAAGAGATAAATCTGACTTAATACCATTCTGACATGATAATTTTACAAAAATATGATCACAACTCTGTAGAGTTTTAAAAATATCTTTATATTTCTAATAGGTTAAGAATATTTTATCATATCACAAGAAGACTTAGAATATTAGTGATTATTATACTTGATATAAATTATATTTAGTGACAGCAAATCAACAATAACAGAATCCCTACCTTAGGACATCTATTATCTGTGGGTAAATCAAGCTGTATTTAGCCTAAGATGAGCGCTTTGACTTGAAATTTGTTTTCTATGCAATCATTTCATATCCATCAGCATCTAGTTTTATCCTCACAACAGGAATTGAAAAGACTGTTCCTTCCTCAATCTCCTCTTGCTGATCATTGACGAGTGATGGAGGGAGTTTCAGAAATCTGATAATATCTCTGGCTTCCAGCTTCAGTTTTGGTCACTAAATACACTACCATACTCTATTTTACTGGACTATCTAAATAGCCCGTGAGACAAAATATAACATTTCATACAACAAGGAAATCTAGGTATACAGTAAAAGTTCGTGTATGGCAATGAGAATCAGAGGACAGTATGATGCCATACACATTCGTTTTTGGTTTGTACAAGACTGTACTTTGTGCATCTATTTTTAATCAAACAACTAAAAATAGGAACACAAGCCTATGAATATGATCATTTATACATGTACATTTTTTAAGTCATTCTTACATCTAACTTGTTATCCATATCTGCGAACTGACTGGCAAGTGACAAAGCCAAGGTGGCAAGATAAAATCGAACACCCTATGCTCCTTCCTAGAGATCTTTGTAAACAGAATCAATGCCTTTAGAGGATACAGAACTCTCATGTGTTTAAGTTCAAGAACCTGAGGGATACTCTATAAGGTATTCTGAACCCAATAAGAAGGAATTGCTGAAGCAAATGCATTTAGAATAGATAAAACTTAACATTCTCTAAAAATATCCCTAGGATTTCTGTGAGAACTAGAAAATGTGAACATTTGTTTTCATCAACACATTTGGTATGGTGACTGTAAGATAGATACCCATCGTGAGAACTGAGATGATGTTTTTGATGCATATGATTATTTGTTTGTACTGTCTACCTTATATATGCCAGTTTGTTTCTGTATTCAAGGTTTCATTTTATGAAATAGTAATAGTTCTGCTAATAGGACACATAATCATGACCCATTATTAACTAGTGAGTGCTAACAAGACATTTAGTCTTTATTTAGTTGCCAAGATTTGATCAAAACTTTTGTGATTGATTTTTATATCTATTATATATAATATCTGTTACACAGTATAATATTTATATGTGTGTATGTGTCTGCTATAAAGCAAATAATGTCTAGGGCTATATAGAATTTAGCAACACAGCTGGTGAGCCTAAAGATAAATGTCCAAACTTTATAGGAAATTTGAAATTCTGAAATTTGCTTTTTTTGAACATTTGTTTTTGATAGGTTTTCTTATTGAACTTCATCAATTAATTATGAAGTATTTATTTTAACTTTGCAACATCTTTAGGTAATAAATGGGAAATAATTTTACATTTTTATTTTATGGTTTTATTTTTTAGCATTCTGCCACATGTTATTCAGTTTACAGGGCTTCTGCTGTCCACTTTTTGGGGTGTCACTTTGTTTAATTACTAAAAAACCTCTCATTTTTTGTATTTATAACATTGCAAATATTTTATCTATTAAATTTTACATAGAGGCCTCCCATGTATGATAAACTTCATTTTACATGTTAATATGAATCATATTAACAATAATTTTAATCTATTTTTAAAATCTGAATATATTCAGAATAAATGATGTGATTAATTTGGTAGGAAACTGAAAGCTAATTATTATATAAAATTGAATTACGATCCATAACAAATCTCATGTTATTGTTAAGGCACTTAGAAATTTCCTCAAGCTCATGAAGAGAGAAGATCAAATATATCATAAGATTATTTTTATAATAATAAGGCTTAAAAAATGAGGCAGCATAGCAGTGTGATATGCTATAAATTAAAATGTTAATTAAGTAATAGCCCATTAATTATACACACAGCCCATACACACATGCTTTTATTGCCTCTGCATTGTCTGAGGAATGCTACATGGGTTTTGTTGTTGTTGTTGTTGTTGTTGTTATTTTTTGCAATATGCTATACCTGTATCTTCAAGATACAGGTATCTTAATCCTTCAAGATGGATTAAAATACTACATAAATAATAATTGTATACACACTGAAAGCCTTGAACTCTCTATGTGCCTTTGAATATTCTCTTGTGCCTTTGACTAATCACTTAATCTTGCTAGACCTCAATTTTCTTAACAGAATATTGAAAACTATCTACATCACAAGTTTGTTGACAATTAACTCATAACAAGCATATAAAGTGTTTAGTATAGTACATATCAATACATGTTCAGTATAATAATATAATCATAATATTGTTAGGATTTATGATAATTATTTTATGTCACTGTCTAGACCCCATATTTTCAAAAGCCATTCTGTTCTTTTAGTATCAAAATAGGGGTCATAAAAGCTCTTTTACTGAAAATCTTTCTTAAGCCAATGTCAAAGATTTCAAATATAATTAGAATATCACTGTTTTCAATGATTGTGAAAACAGTCATACAGATGAGTAAGAGCCAAAAGTCAACTATATTGACATAAGTCATTAAATACTGATTTGCTTTCTGCCACTGATATAATTGCTGCCCTGTGCCTAGCACTTTTCAAATATTAATTAAATCTAGGCATTAAGATAATTATACTGCTGTTCTGTAATTTTTCCCATCTTATTCCTCCCAGCTCCTCACTGTGGACTCAAAAATAACAATTACACTTTTTTTTAGGAACAATTTAGCATAAGAATAGTTGAGCCTAAAAGCCAAATGATGATTATAGCTATTCTATTCTTTAAGTGTAAATAAATTTCCTTGCTTTTCTAGGTATTAGAAAAAGATATGTGACATTTTCAAACTTGTTCAGAAACTTTAAAATTATGACTTGTATGAAAACAAAACCAATGAATCATTGCTTAAAAGCAGTGATGCATAAGCCTTAAAAAAAGAAATTCCTCTAATTTACTGTGTATGTTAATAAATATAACATATTCCTCCATCTCCAAATTTGGCATAACATTAGCTTTTTTCCAATTAAATTCTGTTCACAAGAAAATAATATGTCATCCTTGTTTTTCTTCTCCTTTCCTCAAATAATAAAACAAATAAGCAAACAAATAAAACAACCAGAGAATGAAACTTAATTGTGTCTTAATTTCTATCTTAATTGATCATTCAATTATTCAAAACTTAATTATTTGATTTATCAACAAAAACATATTACATTTGGAAATGGGAAGTTAGACCAATTGGAGAGGTTTGGCTGTAGGCAGAGATTATTGTGAATTATGAAATGTTGGGTTTATCGTGAAAGAAATCTTAAAGAAACAAGTCACAGAGTAGCTATCAGACTCAGAGGCTATACTTCCTTTCTAGAGTAACTTCTTGCTTGAACACTGCTGACTAGATTTTTAAAAGGTAAAGCATTAGTCTCATAGTATCTCATGATAAGCTCTGTTACTAGAGTTTTCATACATTGAAAATTATATTAAAAGGGACTTAGAGTGTGACAGCATGAGGAGCTCTCTGAACCTGCTCTCCAGAATGACTGGTGTTACTTTAAAAAAAAAAAATTAAAGTGTCAGGAAATGGTCACAGTGACAATGAAGAAACGCTAGTCAAAAAAATCTAAAATACTGTAAGAAGAGTGAGAATCTGGTATTTACCCTGAGATTTGCTCCCTAACTTGCTCGTCCATACTCAGTAAGGTAAGAGCCCTATTCCAGGTGGATGCAACCAAGAAAGCTGGCCACCTCTTCCCCTAGCCCCCGGTCAGAGGGATATATCTTCCCAGGAGGGACAGGACATGAGAATGTTTCATTCTGAACCCAGCTACAGGTGCTGAGGCTAAGTTAGTTATAGGTAAATATAGACCAGAAAAATGAACAGAGGTAGGGCATCCCTTCTTCCACTCACATGAAAACTGGGGGTTGGGATTTCTACCTTGGGGACAGTACCACTGAAAATACCACTTGTCCAACTCTTAAGGTGTTGATTCCACAATGGGAGAATCCGGTAAGAAGACCTTAGGCTACCACACTCCACCCTCCAAATCATACAGCCCTCGGTTTCTGAAGTAGCTTTGTCACTCAGAGAGAAACATACCATTGTCCCCATATCCAGTTCCAGAGATGTGGCTCAGAAGTTTTTCCTGGGTAGGGAGATGTGGAGGGAGAGAGAAGCAAGTCTTAAAAATGATAGCTTCTCATCTCTTCCCAAAGGAATTGAACTTGAAATAAAGTTCAAGCTTAAGAAATGAACAAACACAGCGCAAGTTGTGATGAAAGGGAATTAGGAGATTACTAGGGTCATTGGGCATATAAACTAAAATGTATGCTAATTACCTTGTCTGAGGGAACCAGAGAGAGACAAGTGGGAGGAACCTAACTAGGGTCTGAAAAAAGTTTAAACGTTGATCTATGGAATTATCCCTTCAAAGGAGCTTGAATTTGATTAGTTTGTGGATCAACTTATGAACAGCACATTGTTGAACATTATAAAGCAATTAGTTAGAAATTACTGAGGGGTGCCTGGGTGGCTCAGGCAGTTAAGCGTTGAACTTTGGCTTAGGTCATGATTTCACAGCTCGTGAGTTTGAGCCCCGTGTCGGGCTCTGCACAGACAGCTCAGAGCCTGGAGCCTGCTTCAGATTCTGTGTCTCCCCTCTTTCTACCCCTGCTCCGCTCATGCTCTGTCTCTCTCTGTCTCAAAATTAAATAAACATTAAAAAATTAAAAAAAAAGAAATTACTGGAATGTAACAGCTGGATGAGGTCAGGGAGAAAGATACTGAAATACAGGCCTGCCAGAACCACTGCCATACCAGAGCGACTGTGGGCAAACCCAATGCCCCTATCTTAGTCTGCTAGGGCTATTGTAACAAAGGACCACAAGCCAAGGGGCCCAAACAACAAAAATGTATTGTTTTCAGTTCTGGAGGCTAGAAGTCCAAAATCAAGGTGTTGGGAGTGTTGGTTTCTTCTCAGGGCTATGAGAGTGAATCTGTTCCATACTTCTCAGTAGTTTCTTCTTTGTTTCCTGCCAATCTTTGATGCTCCTTGTCTCATAGAGGCATCATTCCAATCTCTGACTTTGTCTTGACACAGTGTTCTTCCTGGGTGCATGTCTATGTCCAAATTTCCTTTTCTTTAATGTTAATTTATTTTTGAGAGAGAGAGCACTAGCAGGGGAGGAGCAGAGAGAGAGAGGGATAGAGAAATCTGAAGCAGGCTTTGCACTGACAGCAGACAGCCTGATGCAGGACTCGAACTCATGAACTGCAAGATCATGACCTAAGCCAAACTTGGACACTTAACTAACTGAGCTACCCAGGTGGCTCACAATTTCCTTTTTTGATAAAGACATTAGTCATATTGGATTGGGACCAACCTTACTTCAGTACAACCTTATCTTAAATTAACTAATTAAATCTACAACAACTTTACTTCCAGAAAAAATCACATTCTGGGGCACTGGGGATTAGGACTCTTACACACAAGTTTTGGAGAGAAACAATTCAATCTCTAACAGCCCTCATGAGGAGCAACATCAAAGGTTTAAACTTTGTAAGGGGAGGACTAGGCTCCAATAAAATAACCCGGCCATTCACTAAGCAACAACAAATACAAATAATGAGTTCAAGAGGCAGAGTACTCAGAGTTGCTACAATATAGTATGTAAAGTTTCCACTTTCTAATAACAAAAAGTATAAAACATAAAAACATACAAACAACAAAAAACAGGCAAGAGAACCTGTTTATGAGAATGAACAGATATAGGATTTAACAGAAAAGACTTCAAATTACCACTGCAAATATGTTCAAGGAATAAAAGGAAATCATGATTAAAGAAGTAAAGGAAGATGTGATGACAAGGTCTCATCAAATAGAAAATATCAATAAAGAGATAGAAATTATAAAAAACAACTCCTAAATTATGGAGTAGAAAAGTATAATAATTAAAATGCAAAATTCAAGAGGGGCTCAGAGTAAATTTGAGCTGGCACAAGAAATAATTGGCAAATTTGAAGACAGTGATAGAAGCTATACAATCTGAAGAAGAGAGATAAAAAAGAAAAGAAAAATGAACAGAACCTCTGAGAACTGTGAGTGTTATTAATGTAAGAAGAATGGGAGTACTAGAAGAAGAAAAGAAAAGAAATGAGCAGAAAAAATATTCAAAGACTTAATTGCTGAAAACTTCCCAAATTTATTGAAAACAATAAATTGAAGTTCGATAAAATCCAAGTAGGATAAATGCAAAGAGATCCACAAACATATCACAGGAAAAAAAAAAAAAAGCTGAAATCAAAAACAAGGAGAAAACTCTTGAAAGCAGCAAGAGAAAGATATCTCATCACTTACAAGAAAACTCCAATAACATCATCAGCTTCGTTCTCATCAGGAACAATGGAGGTCTGAGGGAAATGCAGATAACATATTATAGTCAAAGTGCTCATAAAAACAACCAACCAAGAATCCTATTTACAGCGAAGCTATCTTTCAAAAATGAAGGTGAAGTAAAAACATTACCAGATGATCAAAAATTGAGCAAATTTGTTGCTAGGAAACCCACCTTACATGAAATACTAAAGGAAGTTCTTTAGGCTAAAAACAAGTTACTAAAGACAATAATTTAAATCCATATACAAAAAAACCAAAACAAAACAAAACAAAAAACACCAGTAAAGATAATTGTGTCATTATAAAAGACAGTATAAATGCATATATCTTCTCCTGTTCTCTCTTAATTGATTTAAGAACCAATTACACACACACACACACACACACACACACACACACAGTTGGACATACAACATATAAAAATATATTTGCCAAAAACAGCACAAAGGAGACAGGTGAGATCAAATCTGTATTGGGCTAAGGAAAAGACTCCAGATGGTACTCAAATCCATAAGAACAAATAAAAAGAAACAGAAATGGTAAATCAAAAGGTTAACATAACAAAAGCTATAAAAATACACTTGCTTTCTTTTCTCCTTTAAGCTTCTTTAAATCGAAAGAATTTATATAATTCTTATATATGTATAAGAATTATGTAATGTAATATTCATATTAGTAATGTATTGTTGGATTTGTGACATTTACAGATGTAATATGTAGAAAAATAATATCACAGAAAAGAAGGAAAGGGAATATAGAAGAGTAACTATGTTTCACTGGAATCAAGTAGTATAAATCTGAAGCTGATATTGACAGGGTAGTGTGTATATGGTAATCCCTAGAGGAACCACTAAAGAAGTAACTGAAAATATGTAGTAAACAAAATCATTAAGAAATATACATGCAACATTAAAAAAATATCCACTTAAGGCAAAAGAAAACATTAAGGAATAGAGTAACAAAAAGGTACAAGAAATGTGGAATATAAACAGTAACTGGCAGCCACAAATCCAACTGCATTAGTAATAATTTTTCTTTTAATTTTTATTTAATTTTTTAGAATGTTTATTTATTTATTTTGAGAGAGAGACAGAGACAGAGAGAGCAAGCAGGGGAGGGGCAGAGACAGAGATGAGAGAGAATCCCAAGCAGTCTCCCAGCTTTCAGTACAGAGCCCCATGCAGAGCTTGAACCCACGAACTGTGGGATCTCACTAACCATGAAATCATGACCTGAGCCAAAATTGAAAGTCAGACTTTTAATAGACTGAGTCACCCGGGTTCCCCATTAATGTCTTTTTAAGGTTTATTTATTTATTTTCAGAGAGAGAGAGATTGAGAAAGAGAATGAGTGTGTAAGCAAGTGGGGGTGCGGCAGAGAGAGAGGGAGAGAGAGAATCTTAAGCAGGCTTCACACTGTCACCTCAGAGCCCAGAGCAAGGCTCCATCCCATGAAGCAAACTGTGAGATCATGACCTGTGCTGAAATTAAGTGTGGGATGTTCAACCCAGTGAGCCACTCATGTGTCCCTGCATTAGTAATAATGTTAAATGTGACTATATTAAACCATCCAGCCAAAAATAAAGAAATGCAAGACTGGATAAAAAACAAAAACAAAACAAAACAAAACAAAAACAAAAACAAAAACAAACAAGATCTAACTATTTGCTCATGATCCAGCTATTTAGGTTAAGAAGTAACACAAAATATGTTCTCCAACCACAATGGAATGAAACTATAATTCAACAGCAGAAAAAAATTAAGATATTTGCAAATACGTGCAAACACACTACACAATAACCAATAGGTCAAAGAAGAAATCAAATGGGAAATCAAATGGGAAATGAGATACATGGAAATGAGGGACCATGTAGCAAAACTCGAGATGCAGATAAAACAGAGTTTAGAGTGAAATTTAAGACTATAAATGTCTATATTAAGAAAGAAGAAAGATATCAAATAAATAACCCAACCTTAAGATTAGAGCAGAAATTAATGAAATAGTAGAAAAACAATAAAGAAGATCAGTAAAAGTAAAAGCTGATTCTTTGAAAATATCAACCAAATAGAGAAAACTTTAGCTTGATTGGCCAGAGAGATGGAGAAAGAGAAATAAAAGAGGGGATATTACTACTGACCTTAGAGGAATAATATGTATTATAAAGGAATTCTATGAAAAATTATATGTCAATTAAATGGATAGATTAGATGAAATGAAAACAAATTTTTAAAAAGACACAAACTATGAAAAGAAGAAATAGACAATTTAATTAAACTATATTAAGTGAAGGCACTTAATTAATAATCAAAACACAACCCACAAAGAAAGCCCAGGTCTACAAGCCTGCACTATTGAATTCTCCTAAACATTTTAAAATAGAAATAACACCAAACATTCACATACTCTCCAATGGAAGAGTAGGGAATACTTCCCAACTCACTGTAAGAATCTATTCCCTGATACCTAAACCAAAGACATCACAAGAAAAGAAAACTAAGGACCAATATCTCTTTAAAAATATGGGCACAAAAATCCTCAACAAAATATTAACAAAATGAATCAAGCAACCAAGTGGAATCTGTCCCAGATATACAAGGTTGTTTAACATCAAACATTACTTAATGTAATATGCCAATTAAGGGGTGCCTGGGTGGCTCAGTTGGTTGAGTGTCCGACTTTGGCTCAGTTCATGATCTAGCAGTCTGTGGGTTTGAGCCCCACCTCGGGCTCTGTGCTGACAGCCAAGAGCATGGAGCCTGCTTGGAATTCTGTGTCTCCCTCTCTCTCTGCCCCTCCCCCACACATGCTCTGTCTCTCTCTCTTTCTCTCTCTGTCAAAATAAACATTAAAACAATTAAATAAACATTAAACATTAAATAAACATTAAACATTAAAAACAATTAAAAAAATGTAATATGCCAATTAAAATTTTAAAACAAGATTATCTCAATAGAGAAAAAGCATTTGGTCAAATCCAACACACTTTCATAATAAAATATTGAATAAACTGTCGCAGACTATGAGTCTGGATTTCTCTCTTGTCCAACAAAAGCATGGATAAGAATTGAATATGAGAGAGGCTAATGTCCAGGAGAAGACAAGAGCCCCAAACAGGGTTTTTTTCTCCATATTTATTGAACTCACTAGATATTACCCACGTGGTGAATGTGAAGAAAGCACAAGATATTACTCACAGGGTGAACATGAAGAAAACACAAGATATTATCCACGTGGTGAATGTGAAGAAAACAAGATCTTACACACATAAACGTGGAGAAAGCAATCAGATAGTAATCATTAACTTGTATGTGTAAGAAGCAAAGGGTCTAGGGGGCAAGTGGAGTTTGTGATATTGGCATCAGATGGAAAGCAATTTTCTGCAGGTGATATAACAACTTATTCGTGATCCCATTACGATAGCTCGCTACCTAACCTCGGGCGCTTTCACCCTCTGGTGGTGGCTTTCTGCCCTAAGCTTTTTTTCTAACCCATTTATGTAAATAGAACCTATTTCCCCCACAAAAACTAGAAACTGCAGGGAACCTCCTCACCCTGATAAAAGGCATCAATGAAAAAGCCACAGCTAATGTTATATTTAATGGTAAAAGATTGGATACTCTCCCCAGAAAATCATGAAAAAGACTAGAATGTCTTTTCTCATCATTGCTGTTTAACTTTGTACTAAAGGCTCTAGCCAGGAGAATTAGTGAAGAAAAAAAGAAAAAAAAATCCATTTTGGTGTAAAACCACTTTCACAGATGAATGGTTTTCTCTTATTCTGCACAGATGATATGATTTTTATATAGAAAATCATAAAGAATCCACCAAGAAACCCACCAGAAATAATAGATGAGTTTAGTAAGGTTGCAGGACACAACATAAACATACAAAATTGAATTGTATTTCTGCGTACTTATAATGAACAACCAAAACTGAAATTTAAGAAAACAATTCCATTCACAATCACGTCAGAAAGAATAAAATATTTAGAAATAAGTAGAACAAAATTTATACTATAAAAGCTACAAAACGTTATCAAGAAATTAAAGAGGATATAAATAATCTCAAACATCTGGGCAAACATCTGATGCTAATAGATCAAAAGATTTAATATTGTTAATATGGCAAGATTCCCTAAATTGGTCTGTGTATTCAACCCCATCCTTATCAGAATGCCAGATGGCTTATTTGTAGATTCAACAAGTAGATTCTAAAATTTATATGAAATTGCAATGATTAAAATAATGAAAAAATTAAAAGAAAAAGGTAGGACTCACACTTTCTGATTCCAAACATAATAGAAAGCAACAGAAATCAAGAGTTGGTAATGTCATGAAGATAGATGTATATAGTTCAAAGGAATAATATTGATAGTTCAGTAATAAACCCATGTGTCTATGGTCAACTGATTTTTATAAGAGTGCCAAGGACATTCAATGGGGAAGGAGTAACCTTTACGACTAGATAGCTACATGCGAAAAAAAAAAAAAAAAAAGAAGTTGAACCCTTACTTCATACAAAAATTAACTGAAAATGGATCTATGACCTAGAAGTAATAACATATAAAACTCTTAGAAGATACAAGGAAGAATCTTTCATGACCTCAGATTTGGCAGTGGATTCCTAGATGAACAACCAAAGAAAAATATAGATAAACTGGATTTCATCAACTTTGAAAAGGCTTTGTACTTCTACAGACACTAACAAGAAAGTAAAAGGCAACCCACAGAATGGGAGAAAATATTTTTATATATTTATATCTGATAAGTATCTGATTTATATCTGGAATGTTATCTAGACTATATTAAGAACAATTAAATAATATAAACCCAAACTCATAAAAAATGAAACAAACTAATAAAATATTAACATTTATAGTAAACATTTTCCCAAAAAAGATATACAAAAGGCCAGTGATTCATAAAAGGATCTTGACATCATAAGTCAAGAGGGAGGGAAATGCATATCAAAACCAAAATAGGATAACTTCCCACCCAGTAGGATGGTATATACACAGAAGTGAAAACACATGTCCACACAAAAACTGTGTGTGAATGTTTAGAGTAGCATTATTCATAATATTCAAAAGTTGGAAACACTCCAAATATCTATTAACTGCTGAATAAACAAAAAAGTGGTATATACATATGATAGAATAATATGCAGCCATAAAAAAGAGTGTAATGACATTCTATAACACAGATGAGCCTTAAAAATATTATGCCAACTGAAAGAAGCCAATTTCAAAAGAATACATATTATATGATTCCAATTAATGAAATCTCTATAATATGCAAATCTATAGAGACATAATCCATATTAGTGATTGCTTAGTTTTGGGGGGATAAAACAGTAGTATTAAATGGGTGGAATTTAGTATTGAGGTAGTGAATATGTTCAATAACTGGTGATGGTTCCACATTTCTTTGAAAATACTAAAATACATTGACAGGTGCCCTACTTTAAATAGGTGAATTTCAACAAAAAAATAAATGGGTGAATTTAATGGTGTGTAAGTTATATCTCAATATAACTTTTTAGAAAACAAAAACTATATAAACTTTTTTGGTAGATTCATTTATTGGCTGATAACCATATTTATATTTATTTCATTATACCTTTATTATTTTTCTAATGATAGATACCCTGTTTATATTTTCTGTCCCCAACACTTCTACTCTGTTAAGCATAATTTCTGCATAAGTTTCTTCTTCTTCAAAAAATATCTAGCAGTAATATTGTTGCATATTTGTTACGAAAGTAGTTAGGGAGGGGGGCAACTGGTGTCTCAGTTGGTTGAGAGTCTGACTTCAGTTCAGGTCATGAGCTCCTGGCTCATGAGTTCAAGCTCCATATCTGGCTCACTGCTGTCAGCCTGTCAGTGCAGAGCCTGCTTAGGATCCTCTGTCCCCCTTTCTCTGCCCATTCCCCACTTGCACTCTCCCAAAATAAATATTAAAAAAAGAAAGAAAGCAGTCAGGAAGGGAACTTACATCCTCAAATACCCAACACAGTAATACTAGGTTGTATTCTGGTTACACCTTTGCCATTTACCATTTATTATCTTTGCTATGTCATTTATCCTTTCTAAAACTCAGTATCTATAAAGTTAATACAGATTTTTATCTTCATGGATTTATTTTGATGGTGAATGAGACAATACATGTTTAAGACTTCACCTTGGGTCTAGCATATAATATAAACTTTGTCTACTCACGTTGTGCTTTCAATACCAATGATGTGGCAGCCATCTTTATGCACAGATGTGATTAGGTAGATAGGGGTACATAGCAAGGATAATCCTGTATCCTTCTTTCTTTTGTTTGCTTTGGGTTTTTTTGTTTTGTTTTGTTTGGCAAAATTAAATGGCTTTTTTAATCCTAACTTTAATTCTAAATTTTTACCATTCATCTATTGCTAATAATGATTAGTCATGGATTTTAGCTTTTTTGAATAACAAACTGAGTAATTTAATATATTTGAAGATAAAAATTAGAAAATGTAGGGATGCCTGAGTGGGTCAGTTGGTTGAGTGTCCAACTCTTGATTTTGGCTCAGGTCATGATCCCAGGGTCCTAGGATTGAGCCCCAGGACCCAGATTCTCTCTTTCTCTCCCCCGGCCCCTCTCCCCTAATCATGCTCTTTCTGTCTCAAAATATAAATAAATAAATAAATAAATAAATAAATAAATAAATAAAGTAAAAAGAAAGAAAATATTGTGGTTGTCAAGGGCTGGGGGGAATGGGAAGTTACTTATCAATAGGCATAATGTTTCAGTTAAGCAGGCTGAGTAAGCTCTTGAGAACAGTACAATACTGTATCTCTAGAAAACGATAATGTACAGTACAACTAAAAATTTCAGAGAGTTGATTTCATGTTGTCTTTACTACATTAAAATAATTTATTTAAAAAAAATTAAGGCCACATGTTAATTTCTCTTATATGCTTAACACCTAAACCTTAAACATTATTTCTCAAATACTAGATTTTCTTTCTGTTATGAGAAAAATGTTTCCTTAACCTTTGAAGTTACTAGATATTGCTACTCAAGTGATTTATTTTCCTTAATAAAATACACGTATGTATATTTGTCATGGATTTCCTTGATAGTAATGCATTTCATAAAATCTCAGTAATTTATAGGCACTGATGGGTAAACCAGTATGAATTAAAAGGAAAAAAACACCAATTATCTTTAAGCCTTGTTGGACCTGCTGTAATGAACAGATGTGGATCTTGGGTCCTTAAAAATATATTATACTTTACAGGTTAACTATCTTTTTGATCATGTAGTAACTTGCTATTAATTTACTTAGAAAGATTTTATTCTTCTTAGATCATAGACAGGTGAACTTCTACATTCAGCTCAGGTTAAATAAGACAAATTCTGAATTTCTAGAGTTTACATGTTAGTGCTCCATCGAATATAATCTATTTTGTTCCTTTTTGTTTTTCTAACACTGGATTGAGGTTTCATAGTTTCAAATTTTAACACATTCATCTATAACCTGTCTCAACGCAGTAGGAGGGCAATTTTGTTTTATTATATCCCTCTTGACTTCTTGTCTTAGATTCCTCTCCTCCTCTCAATAAATATTAGTTGATGGTAATACCACTGTTAAAGACCTCTCAAATGGCAACATTCTTTATCCTGTAATATTAATGGGGCAGATCAGAACTATGATACATAACTCAGACTTTTTATTTCAGCAATTTTCTATTCTATTTACTTTAACTGGCACCCCTAGAGTTACAGTGCTTTATTGGCTTAGTTTAAATGTGCAATTGTTACTTATGGGTTAAGCAGGTAGGCTGATTGCATTAATAAAAATTGATAAGTAGGCAGGTTATCCTTCCTAATTTATTTCCATGGCAACAGACAAGCAACTGAGCCTTGTTTCTCAAGAGCAGAATGCTAATAATCAAATGTGCCTTACCCAGATGAATATATAACCCAGTTTACTAATATAAATGTCTCGACATTGTGTATATTATTGAAGAGAAATACACATTAATTCTGCATCTGAGTTACATGATGGATATGCTCAGGAGAATGGAAAAAATGAGAAAGTTCCTCTGAAACATCAAAATTGTTCATTAAAGTAATGTATTTTAAATAGTGTGTACAGTGAACAATTTAATTCTCTGACACTTGCATTGTTTATTTTGGGAGGTCTTGATATTGCAGAAAAACATAGCAATGCATAGTTATTTTGACATCTCAGAAAATAATGGGTCCTGCACAAGAGTTCAATTAAACAATAATCCCTGGGAAAAATGGTCATTACTAGCAGTTAATGATTGGTTTGTTAGTTAATGGCCCAAGGCAAAGCTGAGGGCGGTTAAGACTCTAACAAACGAGTTGTGAATTGTAGCAATGGCTTGTGAATTGTAGCAGTGAGGGATTTTAAAGGATTTTTCCCCTGGTTATAAACCACCATTAATGGTTTATGATAGCAATAATGTGCTTTTTAAGACTGATTATAGCATAGGACAGTCTCTGAAACAACTGATATTTCTAGTAAATTGACAATTGATTTTCTTCTGATATTTCCAGATACTATAAATTTTCAGGTGTGATTTTTTTTGCTTTAGAATATAGGCATCTATACTATACAACCACATCATTCATTTGTTCAAAATAGATGCAGTGTTGGCCAAGCTACAAATAATAGCATTCCCCTTTTGCAGTTTTCTTGGCTAAAAATATTGTGTGAGTTTCTTTTAGTGATAATTGTATATTTTCTTTAGGTTCCTTGGCTGGCAAATTTTAACCTGTGATATTAGTTTAACTTTATCTTGAAATGAGATCACCCACACAGAGTTTTTACTTAAAAGGCTTTAAGACTATGGAACGGGCTCTTGAATCCCTACACCCCCATAGCTCCCATAGAGGGAAAATGCCATTGGCTCTCCTGGCCCGCAACCATGTCCTCATGTGTTCACGAGTAATTTAACAGAATAAATGTGCTATAATCAGAATTTCTTTACCTAACATCAGCGATATCTTATCGCTTCCTTATTTTAATCCACAGGAAATTAGACTTCATTAGTCTGGGTACTTGCCTCACAAAACTACTTGTAATGAAACTATAATAGCTTCTGGGATGCAGGAAGGCTTCATCTGCTCTTAGAAATAAGACTTTGTATTCAGCTTCAATTAAGTCTGAGTCTGCATAACTGACAACCACAACTGGTCAACTGGTGAACTGATGGTGGGGGGAATCAATGAAACTTATAATTTGGCTCTTGAGATATATTTAAAAAAAAACTTAATTGGTTTCTTTTAAAATTAGTTTTTTAATTTGTTGAATTCACATTTTGTAGGTATCAGCTAGAATCTGGAATTGACTTCAATCAGAGAGGTCATGTGGAAGGATTAGTCTAATTCTA
Organism: Panthera uncia; assembly: GCF_023721935.1. Classification (NCBI taxonomy): domain Eukaryota; kingdom Metazoa; phylum Chordata; class Mammalia; order Carnivora; family Felidae; genus Panthera; species Panthera uncia. The sequence goes on from NW_026057580.1 coordinate 95,337,685, forward strand.
CACACATACAGTAGGCATGTATTACCAAATTAAATTATTTGATTAAATTTTTCCTATAAACCACAGTATCTTCTTAAGGTATTCTGCCACTTACATATGGGGATTTGCTTTTGTTCAAAGAATATCCTGTGGAAGAATGTATTTTCATCCAAAACAACAAAACAAAAATCCTCTCTCTCTCCCTCTCTCCTTCTCTTCCCCCCGCCCCCCACCCCGTCCCCACAGCCCTCCTCCTTTACTCCAACCATTTCTCTCACCCAACAACAATCACTTCATGAGAGTTAGTTAACTTTACAAGAGTAAAATGTGAATCTCACAGTGTAAATTGCCTATGCAATGTCACACAGGTATAATTAGCAGATCTGGGATTTAAAACAATTAGTCTGGGTGTTGTGAATTCACGTCATATATTTATACAACAACAAAAAAAAATCAGAGGAAAAAATAATAGCAAACATGATCCTGAACACAATAAAAATCTGGTAAAAACATTAGTTAAGGGGCGCCTGGGTGGCGCAGTCGGTTAAGCGTCCGACTTCAGCCAGGTCACGATCTCGCGGTCCGTGAGTTCGAGCCCCGCGTCAGGCTCTGGGCTGATGGCTCGGAGCCTGGAGCCTGTTTCCGATTCTGTGTCTCCTTCTCTCTCTGCCCCTCCCCCGTTCATGCTCTGTCTCTCTCTGTCCCAAAAATAAAAAAAATAAAAAAACAAACAAACAAAAAAAAACGTTAAAAAAAAAACATTAGTTAATATTAACTAATAATAGCTGTTTATTATTAATTAACAGTAGTTAATAATTAATAATAAACAGTTATTATTAACAGCTTAAGGATAATACCTTTAAGATTCAGAACAAGTGATTATATTACTAAAAGAATACTCACTGTTCAAAAATATCAGTATTAAAACTTTTTCCCCCTGTGAATAATTTTATTTTATGAATAGTAGAAAGACAGTAAGAATCTCTAAATGCTTGTGACACATTTTAACTTCAGTATAACACAGAGAGCAATTAAGACCCAATAAATCTGGCTCTTACCTTAGGTCAGAACAGGCTCGGGGTGGTGGGGGGGGTCATCCAATTCATACATACATACAGAGGTGAAGCTTTGGGTACTTGAGGAATCATTAATGTATGCTCTATGTCCCAATCTTATTCCTATTCACTAAACCAAGCCATTATACATTGGTATTTTTGTTTCTTAGTAATAATGCATATTTGTGTTCAGAAGAAACAAAATGCTTGACATTAGATAAAGAATTGATGATACGTAAATAATGACTATTAGCCCAATAAAGACGTGCTGTCAGCAGAATATCTTCTATGTCTTTCTAACTTAATTGGGAATGCAATGCAGTGTGTACATTATGTTGCTCCAATTAATTCAAATCATTCCTAATTGGGATCTCTTAAATAACTCCCTCCTGGGTCTAGAGAGGAAATTGAATCAAGCATTAAATCAGGAAGCCATCTCTATCTTTAAATATATTGTTATTCATAATCAAATATGTTGATGCTGATGTTACCAAAGATTAAGGCAAATTTCTTTCCCTGCACTTTATTAGTAAAGGGGTTCAGGTTAGTTAAAATCATGGTTAACTGGAATAAATCCCACCTGATTAAGTATATTATCATTTCATTGTATTGTTGAATTCAGTTAGCAAATTTTTTTGAGGATTTTTGCATCTATATTCATCAGAGATATTTGAAAATCAATGAAAATAATATGCCACATTAACAAAACAAAGGATAAAAATCTTATGATCATCTCAATAGATGCAAAAATGCATTTGACAAGATTCAATATCCATTTATGTTAAAAACTTAACAAAGTGGGTATAGAAGAAACACACCTCAATATAATAAGGCCATATTTGACAAACCCAGAGCTAACATCATACTTCATGGTAGAGAGCTGAAAGCTTTTCCTCTAAGATTAGGAACAAAACAAAGAGGTACACTCTCACCACTTTATTCAATATGGTATTGGAAGTCCTAGCCACAGTAATTAGGCAAGAAAAAAAGATAGAAGTTACCCAAGTTGGAAAGCAAGAAACAAACTGTCACTATTTGCAGATGACATGACACAACATATGAAAGCCCTAAAGATTCGACCAAAAAACTATTAGAACTAATAAATACCTGCAGTAAAATCACAGGTTACAAAATTAGCATACAGAAATCAGTTGCATTTATATACACTAATAACAAGCCCTTAGGAAAAATTAAGAAAACATTTCCATTTATAATTACATCAACAAGAATAAAATATCTAGGAATAAATTTAACCAGGGAAGTGAAAGACACTGTACACTGAAAACTTACGATGTTGATGAAAGAAATTGAAGATGACGTAAATAAATGGAAAGATATTCCACGTTCATGGATTGGGAGAATTAATACTGCTAAAATATCCATAGTATCCAAAAAAAAAAAATCTACAGATTCAACGCAATTCCCATCAAAGTACCAATGGCATTTTTCACAGAACTATAATAAAGAATTCTAAAATTTGTATAGAACTGCAAAAGACCTTGAATAGCAAAGGCATTTCCTAAGAAAGAAAAACAAAGCTGGAAGTATCACACTCCATGATTTTAAACTATACTATAAAGCTAGAGTGATCAAAATAGTATGGTACTGGCATGAAAAAAGACACATAGATCAATAAAATAGAATGTAAAGCCTAGAAATCAACCCATGCTTATATGGTCAATTGACTTATGGAAAAGGAGGCAAAAATATACAATGGGGAAAAAACAGTCTTTTCAAAAGAATGAAACTGAACTATTATCTTATACCATATACAAAAACAAATTCAAAATGGATTAAAGATTTGGATGTAAGACCTGAAACCATAAAGCTCCTAGAAGAAAATCTAAGCAATAAGCTCTTTGACATTGACCTTCACAATAGTTTCTTGGACCATACTCCTCAGACAATGGCAACAAAAACCACAATAAACAAACGGGATTACATCAAGTTAAAAAGTTTTTCCATAGTGAAAGACACCATCCTCAAAATGAAAAGGCAACCTACAGAATGGGAGAAGATATTTGCAAATCATGATCCAATAAGGGGATAATATTTAAATGTAAATAACTTACACATCTTAATAACAAAAAAATAAATAACCTGATTAAAAAAAATGGACAGAGGACTTGAATAGACATTTCCCAAAGAAGATATACAGATAGTCAGCAGGCACAAAAAATAATCATCAAGGAAATGCAAATCAAAATCACAATCAGATATTACCCTACACCTGTCAGTTTGGGTAGTATCAAAAAGACAAAAACAACAAATGTCGGAGAGGATGTGGAGAAGAGGGAACCTTCGTACACTGTTGGTGGGAATATAAATTGGTGCAGACACTATGGAAAACAGTATGGAAGTTTCTTAAAAAATTACAGCTAGAACCACCATTTGATCCAACAATTCCATTTCTGGGTATTTATCCAAAGAAAACAAGAACACTAATTTGAAGAGATATATGTACCCCTATGTTCAATGCAGTATTTTTACAATATCCAAGATATGGAAGCAACCTAAATGTCCATCGATAAAAGAATAAAGAAGAGGAATGAAAGATTGCTCACCCACAAAAAAGAATGAAATCTTGTTGTTTGTGACAACATGAATGGATCTAGAGAATATTATGCTAAATGAAATAAGTCAGACAAGAAAAATACCAATTGATTTCTTTTATACTTGAATTTTAAAAAGGAAAACAAATGAAGAAAACAGAATGATACTCAGAGATACAGGAAACAGATAGTTGGTTATCAGATAGGGGAGGCATTGGGGGGTCAATGAAAAAGATGAAGGGGATTAAGAGATACAAACTTCCAGTTATAAAATAAATAAGTCACAGGGATGTACTGTATAGCATAGGGAATGTAGTCAATAATACTGTAATGATTTTGTATGGTGACAGATGGTGACTGACATCGTGAGGATCATTTCATAATGTGTAAAATACCAAATTGCTATGATGTACACCTGAAACTAATACAATATTATATGTCAATTATACTTCAATTAAAAAAAGGAAAATTGTGGTGAACAGATACTGGTAAAAACAATGAAATATTAAATGCATATTCATTTCTTTGGGTAACTGGAATTACTTGAAATATTTATGGAAGAACATCACTGATTGAAATACAAACCTAGAGACAGTAGAACCAGATTTAGCTATGTGAGTTAGAATAGAACTCATTACTGTGAATGATGATGTTGAGACAATACTAGTGGCAAAATATGTAATGAGCAAGAAGGTTTAATGTTAAAATAATAATCATATGAAGAAAATGAGCAGTCATTTTTCCTGGGCAACCACAATGGAAGGAAACAAATAAACAAGTTTGCATATCCCATGATGGGGAGCATTCCTCATCTATCATCCAGAGAACACCTAGGAAATTAAATTACCTTCAATGTACCATGTTTTCAGAAGGTACTGAGAAAGGTAAAGGCTTTGAAATTGATGTCATAAGAGACAGGATGCAGGCCTATAATTGCTTAGTGTAAAATATAGAAGTTTAAGTTACGGTAACCATTTTCAAATATTTTAATATTTATGATTTGGAAGAAGAATAATACTTACACTGTTCTTTCCTACTGATTTCTCCCCTGCACTGTCTTGGGTGCTAGGAGCTTGTCCTGCTGAAAGAGAGTTTTGAAGAGTCCAGAGTCAGGTTGGGGAATTTAACCAGAGATAATACAGAATGGCCATTATTCCACCATAGCTGGAATTATGGAGTTATAAAATATGGAGCTATAAAATAATGGAATTACTCCAGGATAGTTGGAAGTCTAGGGATATGCTAAAATTACTCCCATCATCCTTGGGTGAGGAGGAAGGGGGTAAACCAAGTCAGTGTAGATAAAGCTTCAACCAAATTTGTTTGTAAATACAGTCAAGGCTCTTCTGCTTTTATCAGTTAAACTTTGTTGCTAGTCGATTTCTCTGGGCTCAATTTCTTCGGTATATAATTGTATTTTGTAGGGATTTCATAATGATTGTATTTATGCCATGCCCTTCCTATTTGAGTTGGCTCAATGGGTATCCCATGAGATCTTGTTGAAGACCTGAATCTAAGAGACTAAACACATGTGACAATGCATTTATACATCTAAGGGTATGCAGAATCTTTCTGGTTTTTCATCAGAAATGTGTTCTCTTCTAATTATGCACACAAATAATCTATATTTCCCAGCATCCCTTGAAGTCAGATGTGACATGTGACTGAGTTCTAGTCAATAGAAAGATAGGAGAAGTAATGTGTGTCACTCTTAGGCCAAGACCATAGATTCTTTGCATATTATCACCTTTGCTTTTTTTTTTTCCACTCTGGCTAGATATGAGGGGGGTAATTTGGAAACTAAGTGTCAAAGATAGGTTGAGTCTCAAGATGAAAAGAGCCATTTGGAGAACAGCTTGTTGATGATCAATGTTGACTTATGAATTGATGTGGGCAAGAATTAAAGTTCTAATTTATTAAGTCACTGAGGTTTTGAGGTTTATTAATTACTGTAGCTGGTTTTATTCTAATATGAAAATTAGGAAGGATGTGCTATTGCTAACTGTAACCTAAATTATAATATTGATCTAATCACTCAGGTACAGATTACATACAAATTCATACTGGAGGATGGAAAGATGAAGTCCCATTTTACATAGTGGCAAAGTATTTGGTAATATGTAACTTTCTATGACTTTTACATCCAACCATGTGCACGCTGAGCCTGTAGGTCTCAGCACTGAATGCAGAGTTAGAGTTAGGATGAAATATGTATGTCATACCGTTTAATAGAATTTCTACCATACATATACAATAGAAGTTAATAACCTCTAGAGCATAGCTAAAAATAAAATATAGTAAAATAATTAAGATGGGATGAGTTTTAATTATTAATTACTTTTGTTTTAATATAATTTATTTAATTATAAGTGTACAATTTCTGATTTCATAATGACTGTGATTAGCAATTGGTGCACACAATTCCTGAAAGGTTACTAATTGACTCCTTGATCTGGTATGAACCAGTTCTAGCACATAACTATCAAAGGTTGACTTCATTAGAATAATAAATGAGTTTCATGTTTTAAACCACTGGCAGGGGTGCCTGGTAGGCTAAGCGTCAGACTCTTGAATTTGGCTCGTGGCTCAGGTCATGATCCCAGCATCATGGGATCGAGCCTTGCAATAGCCTTCTCACTGAGCATGAAGCCTGCTTAAGATTCTCTCTCTTCTCTCTCTGCCCCTCCCTCTCTCACATGTGAGTGCTCTCTCTCTCTCTTCCTAAAAAATATATGTATGTATATGCACACACACATACATATACATATATAAATATATATATATATAAATATATATATATATATAAATATATATATATACACACACATATATATACACACCATTGACATATGGGGTTTATCTGTGACTTCAAGTAGCATTGACCTTACTAAAGCACAGGGCTGTATCCTTTATTCAGAAATGGCTTGTGCCTTCAATTTATACATTGCTCCTCTGGATGATAGGGAGCCCCTTTATAATGCCTCCACTCTCTGAGACCCAAAGAGCTTATCCTGGGGGGGTGGTGTTTCCCTGGGCTCCAGCAGGGACCTTCTCAATGATGTAATGGATGTGTGTTTTGAGGGTAGAAGTGTGATTGTAGAAATCTAACTAGTAGTAAAATCAACATCCAGTAGTACAGAGTTATAATGTTTTTATTATCACAAAGGAACAGCACCATAAAGCTTAAATTCTTTGAGTACTATGCACGTGCATAAATCAGGGGCAGCTGGAGTAACCTCAAAGCAAGTAGAAAGCGGATATACGTGCCTAAATCATTCATGATATACGTGCCTAAATCATTCATGTTTAGTAATATGCATACTGTTACATCGAACAATGTAGCTAGCTTGACATGGTCATTGGAAATCTCTGTATTAAATTTTGAGGCTCAAATCAAAAAACTTTCAAGCTGAAATTTGTCTGCTTCTGGCCCTTTAAGTCCTGGCCAAAACAAAACAAAACAAAACAACAACAAAAAACAAACAAACAAAAAAACACTTATCTATAAATCACAGTCAAGCAGATCATAAAACCAAGCCACACAAAGGAGCAGAAATTCTAGGTTACTTCCTTGCCGAGTTTATTTTTTCCTTGCCTCTGTCTTCCTTCAGTTTAAACCTCCTCATCTGACTCGCCTATACCTCACAAAGTAGAGTAACGTTATCCATTGCTTTCTGTTTGTCTTTTGGTTTCTCCTTATGTAACTAACTACTGGAAAAGGATGGCCTAAGAATGGAGCTCATACCTTCTACCCACCTCCCATAGGATTGACGCCCAGGCCTATTATTATTGGAGGTTTGTACTTTTTCCACGGACAGTTCCTGTTGACATATTCTCTGACATATGTACTGATTCTTTGGGGTATTTCTTGTAGATATCTGGACAGACAGATAAAACATTTTAATTGCCAAATCTCTCATATATGTACCCCTTAAAGTTTGAGAAAACACCCTTCAGGTTTTTTTTTTTAAACTAGTTTCTATATCGGTGCTAACTTCCATTTTGATATTTGCCAAAGAAAATTTTCTAAAAAAATTATGATTTATCCAGTTGTAGACAGATCATGCTGAATTGGGTATCAATCCCTGCATGCAATATAGAATATATCTCCCCTTCAGAACCTCTGTGCCCCTAGGAATATATTTTTGATACATTTTGTTTCACATTTCTCATTTTAGCTCACAAATTAGCCATTATAGTAAGGGCACCCTCTTGGAGCAGAGAGAACTGAGTTATGAGAATGTTATCTCAATAACCATGAATGATTACAACTACTGAATATGAAGGTCCTCTCCCCTGAACCCCCTGTAGGAATATGTAGCTTGCATGTACAACCAGGATAGCAGATAATGAAAAGCACATCATTTCCCGGAGATAAATGTCATATGTTCACAGGTCTGGATTGCAACAGTATTGTACCACCTGCTTCTGAGGGCACATGTTCAAAACAAAACAGCTAAAAAGATCCACACACTAGTTTCTTCCTGGAGTCACTTTAAGGCCATCTGCTTCCTGAAAAATGATGCTTCCTTGTCAGCACCAGAGCTCTTATTGTCAGTTGACAGAGGCTCTCTGGAGTTGAGCCTATGCCAAAGTCTCAGGGAAAGGTAGCTCTTTGCTGGACTGATGGGTGCTAACTCTCTACCAGGCTACCTTCCACAGCAATCCAGCCTTCCTTATTTTTTTTAACATTTATTTTTGAGAGACAGACCATAAATGGGGGACAGGCAGAGAGAGAGAGAGGGACATACAGAATCCAAAGCAGGCTCCAGGCTCTGAGCTGTCAGCACAGAGCCCTGTGTGGGGTTGGACCCCATGAACCGTGTGATCATGATCTGAGCTAAAGTCGGACACTTAACTGACTGAGCCACCCAGGCGCCCCTGCCTTCCTCATTTTTTACTTAAGTTCTTCACATATGCAGACATCAGGAAAATTATTTCCTCAGTAACTGGTTTCTTTGCCCCTTCTATCTCCTAGAGGCCAATCCTTCTCCCATCTTCCTAACATTTTCTGATCAGCCATTTCCAACCAAATCCCCCAAATCAGATTCAAATTAAGTCCTGTTTTCTCTAATGAAATTTTCAAAATATGAAGAAAATCATTGAAATTGTCAGTAGGTCAAGCTGAAGAGTTCACTTCTCATTAATTGGATTCTGGTATTTGGCTGAGGTAGCTACAGCTCAGTCATTGAAAATCAAGTTTTATTTTAAATATGCTTTTTATTTAATGTTGCAGAATTGCATCTTCAATGACAGAGAGATGTTTATAGAGAAAAAGAACCATGTCTAATGGGTATTGAAATGCAATTTCACAGACATTCTTGGAATAGTTCCTCTAATAATATTACTTTGCACTTAACTAATTTATTTGCTTAATGGAAAGTTAGTAAGAAAACTAAAAATCAGAGAAATAAAAATTATCCAGGCTATTTTCATACCTAAAACATCAACAAAAATTAAATGCACACAGACATACAAAAACTGGTTTGCATCTTTTGACCAAAATAGATTTTCATCAGCATAATTGCCACACACAGAAAATCAGGACAGTTATTTGACAGATTATTTTGAAAGGTGGGTCAGCATCACACTTCCTGTGGGGACTTGTTTTATTATGTCAGGGATTGCAGGAGGGACTAAACCAGAAAAGACTACTTCCAACTATAAATAGGTCATATATTCACATATATAACTTTTTTCTCACAATTGGGAACTTAAGCAAATATTTTGGCATTGTTTTCAGCACAAGGAAAAATATTCAAGCAGAAGCAGAGGGAAAGGAATAGCATCTAGAATTCCAATTCTAAAATGGAAAATGACCCAAAGACTTTCTATGAGTATTTAAGTAAAATCTTTCAATATTGCCTACTAGGTGGGTAGAGTTACTGCCTTCCTTGGAGCCCAAGAAATTACTAGGATAATACCTGAACCTGAAGAATAGAACATTCCTTTCTTTTCTTGTTTAGTGACATCAGTTAAATACACAAGAACACTAAAACAATGATACTCTTGACAAATTAGTAAGAGAAGTATAGCTATTTTCATATATGTTAAGTGGTTAAATGCATTATATGAAACAGCCAAGGGATGATAATCCAGGGCACTTGTTCATATGAGTTCAATGAACATGTTGTGTTTTAAGTCAGGTCTTGTTCCCAAGTGGCCAGGATACTACATTAAACATGTATATTTTGCTCTACACAATAGTCATAGAGGGGGTGAGTTTATTTTCATAATTCCAGATTCTATAATCATCCATCTTCAGTCTCCACTTGCATAGAAACAGATTTGGGAGAATGTGTTGGTTCTCCAGTCTCTCTTTTTGCTTACATAACTTTTTTTTCCTCAGTATTGCTAATAGGAGGTTATAGAATTTCATCTTGAATATTGTTATTAACTACTTCACAAGGTAATATGTTTCATTAAAGGAAAATGTAAACAAGTTTTGCATAATGTTGAGCTAAAATCTACTTACCGTATCTATTTCCTGTAAAATTTACCACCTATTACTTGAGTTCTTTTAAGTTTCTCTGTAAGCCTGACACTCTAAGATCAACATCCTTTACAAATTATCTCTTTAGCACAGAGAATAAAGGTTCTGTTGTTTACATTAGCCAAGATATTGCATGTTCCCAAGTGTACCCTAAGCCTGTATTTGCTCTTTTTAAACTCATCACACTGTTAATGAGTATTGAATTTGTCTACTAAAATCTCTAGGCCCTTTATAAATCAGTTTCTTCTATATAGGTCTTCCTTATGCCACACTTAAAAATTCCTTATTGATTAGGCATATGATACTTTTCAATTATGGTTTTGATGAAGAATTCACATAGAGTCTCATTTTTTTTAACGTTTTATTTATTTTTGAGACAGGGAGAGACAGAGCATGAACAGGGGAGGGTCAGAGAGAGGGAGACCCAGAATCCGAAACAGGCTCCAGGCTCTGAGCTGTCAGCACAGAGCCCAACGCGGGGCTCGAACTCACAGACCGTGAGATCATGACCTGAGCCGAAGTTGGATGCTTAACCGACTGAGCCACCCAGGCGCCCCTAGAGTCTCATTTTTAATATGTCTTATTCTAACCATTTGTCAAAGTTTTGTCTCTCTTACCAATTTGATGATCATTCTTTATATGTCTTCCTTCAAAAGGAAGAATGGACATTAACTCAGTTAATCTAGAAGTTTTGATCAACTGACCAAGCATCAATCAAATTATACTATAATATAACCTAGATTTCAGTCTGCACAGAGACCCTGGTTTATTAAAGTGAGAAGGAATTTAGAGAGCATTTAACCAAACATCACCTTGTAAGTTTACATGAAGAGTCTCAGAAATGAAATGGCTTTTCTTAACATGGTTAGGCATTTGCTCATAGCAAGCTATATCATAATATTTGTAGTACCCTGTGTTTTAGGAGGAAAATTCCCATATCCTTATACCAGATTCATGAGCTATGAAAATTGATCATGGCTGGTTATTAAATTATCTTAATTTATCTAATTTATTGACAATAGGCCTAATAAGAGTTCTATTGTTATCATACTCTCCTGAAAAAATAAAAGAGTGATGCAAATACCTTACTTCCCCCTGCTTAATTACCATAATGTTTTTTTTTTTTAAATGCATCATTTCCAGATATGCAGTGTTAGAAGAGAGTGCAAGAATATCAGTTAAATATATTTCTCACTTAGTACTTGGAAATAAATAAATGAACTCTGGGGTCTGTCCCAATCTCAGAACATTCTGACCTCTGAAACAGCTTTATCACAATATTGGCTACTGGCTTAGTTGTTGGAATAATTGTTTTGTTAAAGTTGAGAGAAGAAGCAAAGAAAAGTTCATGATTTATTGATCTGTTGTTCTGGCTGGCTTGAAATAAGTGAATTGGTATCAATTCTCCATGCGTATATTGATTATTATATAAAAGGACCTGTAAGAGGGTCAGCTGAATACTGTTGAAAGTGGCTAAAAATGTTTCCTGAGAAACCTTATGAGATTTTCATGGGGTCAATTTTATTTGAGCATTACATTCTTGTTTTTGTTATTTTCAAAGAAAAGAGAAAGCTAATTTAAGTCAGGTACAACTCTTCTTACTTGTGAATCCAAGGGGATCAATGAATCTAATGGGCTGATGGTAAAGCTCCAAATTGAAAACTACAACGGCTAATTCAAGTTTCATAGCTGGTTTCTAATTCTCATAAATTCTTAAAGTTAATTAAATTAAATTTTTAATGAATGTTGTTCCACTAAAGAAAAATTGGAAACGGCATGCTGATGTTTCCTTCAGCTGTATCTTTTTTTTTTCGCATTGCTTGAAATGAAAGTCTTGCAAGCATTGTGAGTATACACAAGGGGATATATAGAGCAATCATTATCTAATTTTATAAATGCTTAAAACATGGTAGTTATGTTCAGAAAACATCCCAAAATAGAATAGAAATAAATAGAATTCAGATTTTCATTTCCATTTTAACTTTGTCTTTAAAACCTGATACATTTACAAATTTTAAAAAGCATAAAAATATATGAAGTGTAATAAAGTTCTCAGAAGATCATACATATAATGAATATGTCCAAATACAGACTAGTAGAGTTCGGTACTATTTTCTCAAACATAATAGAATTATTACTGTCCATGATGTGATTTTCTTTTGGTAAAATTTCAAATAACAAAGTATAATTTTCCCAAATTTAGCTCATAATTATTTTCCTCTAGAAAATCCTATATATTTTAACACAGTTTAGAAACTATTTGTGTCTATATATAAAATATACTTTTGTTCTAGATTCACATAATATAAATCATCTCCTCACCCCATCTTGCATAAATGACTGGCAAGACCAAAGGTCTTGTGCTGTTGGGAATTTTTTATTCATTTTTCTTACAGTAGTCCTAAACATTACTACTGGGCATCTAATATCCTAGGAACCAGGAATCCTCCAATAAAATGTATGTTGTATCCTCTCAAAGATTTTTACAAACAAACTATCCACATGAGCTTCTAAAATACCCACTTGGTGTGTACTTCCATTCTTCATGAAACTATTGATCATATTTTATGCTATAGATTAGATAGTACTTACTACATAAAAGTGAGCAAACAGAGGTAGTCACTGCCATAGTATAATTATGAGAACTAAAAACTAGACCTAGAGTAGAGCTCATGGAGAGTAAGTTTTCAGCTTGAGACTCAACAACTGCAGAATGTAATGTATTCATGGTAAGCAAACAAGCACAGTAAATGAATTACTTCATAGCAATTTGACAGAAAGCAATTCTTCCAATCATTAATGTATTGGAGGGTCAAATTTCCAAGAAATACTATAAGAGCATTTTCCCAATGTGGCCTTTTATTTTCAGTCATTAATTCACACAAAAATATTTCTATAGCAATGTATACTTTTGTGGTCATCCAATTGTCATTTTATTTGGAGAAAGAAAACTTGTGGGTCTTTATTGTAGGTGTTGTTCATGTCACAGGGTCAAGGATTTTATAAATGGTAGGATGTATTTTATTCCCCTAATGTTTCCTTTTTCACCTATGTTTGTTTTCTTATCGTGTTGGTTTACAAACATCTAAGCACATGCTCAAGGATCATCTGTCAAGACTATTTTACAAGGAATTCCTGAATTCAACTGTAAATTGACTACAACGCCAGTAATATTTCAACTAAAATCATGTGTTCTTCCTTTCAGTGTTGTTGGTAATTATTTACAAGTACTTGCTTATTTTACCCATTGGAAAACTGAGGAGCCCGCCCATGTCTAATTTATTGAATATTTGTATTTCCTAAAATCTGGAGCTCCTTGTAATAGTATGCTATACATGCTCAATGACTAGGTCTTGCTGCAGTCACTAATCTCTGAAACTTAAATCTGAAGTAGATTTGACAGGCTCTATCCGTGTCTACCTGTTAGGAGAATAACAAGCTGGGTCTGGCAAATTGTGCAGGGAAGGGAGTAACAAATTAAACTTCAAGTTCAATGATTGCCATCATATATATAAAATCACCAGTCAATTTCTCCTTTTCTGTAATTTTCTCACCAGGTGTGTGATTACCATGTCACTGAACTATTCAATTAATCATTTTTAATGAATGGACTGGTTAATTTGAGAAAGCATCGAATTCAAAATCTCTTTAAAAAAAAAAAAATTTCCCCATAGAATCCTACGCTTGCTGGAACTGATTACATCATCAGAGAAATTTAGACTGAACTAAACGCAGCCTGTGTCTCTGATGTCAGACCGCTAAATGAGATACAGAAAGGCAAATTAGAGGAACTAAGAGTCCTAATGGAATGGCCACCGGATCTTTTCTCCTTTTCTTTGCTAATTCCTCTTTCTTTTTCTTATATTCCCATTCACTCCTTTCTATTCCCTTCTGCTGCTGCTTCAGAAGAGTTGAGAGATAAGCCTCTTCCGTACCATAGTCCTAGAAAACAGGAAAACTAAGATGCACTACTGTGAATGCCTACCCTTGTTGCTTCATCAGATACACAACATGGGAGAATCATGATAAGCATGTAGCAGAGGAAGGGAGTCACTGTGTGTGCGGGACCATTTGCCTGTCCCTAAAGCATTTCAGCAACATGTGAGTAGAAACTGGGCTACTTTATTTACTAAGTATTGTAAAAATCCTTTTTTATTCTTATAAGATTCAAGCATCTGAGGAAGTAAACAACTATTTATTGAACTATTAAGGTTAAAACTATTCTCTTCCTCAAAAAACATTAAAGAGGAAAAACCACCAAGTGCTTAAAAAGTATTGAAAGGAGCCTAAGGAGGGTAGTGAAAGAAAGTTGGTTGTATTTTTTTTCTGTTTGCTTTTGCGTCTGTTAAAATGTCCACATGAGGCAATGTCAGTGTCTTTCCTAATGTGGAAAGGGTGATCAGGCCCTTCTTATTTAGCCATTTGTACCTCCTGCCTGTGACTCCTGGAATTTTGCTCATTCGAAGTATAAGTAAAAAATCTAAAGTACCTCCTGAAAAAACTTGCCTTCCAAATGTAGTTCTTTCATACAGTATGTGCAGAACACATGCATTTGAGGAACTGAAGGATAAATTGTCTGACAAACATCTTATAATCTCATTTTTAATGAAGAAGCAAAAAAAAGCAATCTTTGAAAAACAGAACAATATAATTTTAATTCATATTGCCTTAATGGCTAAAGACCAGAGGCAAAATAAACCAAACAGGAAGAGAAAATAGTACACATGGGTAATATGACTTGGATAATGGTACTAAGGAACCATAACTTTTGACTTTAATAACTTTAATATGATTCAATTTTCAATTTTACCCTTATAATGACTCACATTCCTAATTATCACGTTCTTCTGCATATCGCATTCCTTGTTCTTGGGATGTTGCTAGCACTATTTCTTAGTTAGCACATTTATTTTATTTTTGTCTCTTAAAAACATTCAAACATTTCAGGATAATAACTTTCCAGCTGTATTTTACATTCGTTGCTCAAGAAATTATGTTTTTATGAAGAATGCTAAAACTCCCAAACATTTTGTATCTTAGAAATGTTTAGAGAATTGTATTTTTCACTTTTATTCATATGCATTTACAATTTATTTTAAATGGCCAACATAATCAAAGTGAATTCAACATATTGAGAAATCTATCTCCCATTCTTAGTCTCAGTTTTCCTAAAATTTGTACACTGTATGTAAAGAAAGATGAACTTTGGTTATTTGTGCCATATGAAGTAACCACATGTATGATTTCAAGCCAGAAATAGGGGTGCCTGGGTGGCTCAGTTGGTTAAGCATCAGACTTCGGCCTCAGGTCATGATATTGTGGTTCACGGGTTCGAGCCCTGTGTCAGGCTCTGTTCTGACAGCTCAGAGCCTGGATCCTGCTTCAGATTCTGTGTCTCCCTCTCTCTCTGCCCTTCCTCCATTCATGCTCTGTCTCTCTTCATTTTTCAAAGATGAATAAATGTTAAAAAATTTAAAAAAAAAAGAAGCCAAAAATAATCATCTAATCTCTTTTAAGATGTATCTCTGGAATGTATTAAATAATGCCTCTGGAACTGATTTTCCTTCTTAAAAAAATCATTCAGTCAGAAGTGTTAAAGTATGTCTTTCTTTAAATATCAGAAATACCTATTACATAACAGGACACCATTTATGAAGATCAAAGTACGGTTGCTCTGGATGAACTAGAAGGCTGTATTTCACTATGAAATTTTCTAGTTTTCTCTGTAGCAGATTGTGAAGATCAAAAACTAACCCAAAGATACACAAAACATCTTTGTAAAATCAGAGTCAGTTGTCAAACTTTTTTTTTAATTGGATTTTCTTGGTTTATAAACTGAGAAAAGGAGCACTGCTGTCCCCTCCTGCCTTTCAGTCTACTTCCAATGCACCCAATTCATCCTAGGTTTCCACAACACTGTGTATCTCTCTCTCATTACTCTCACGATATCTCAGATTTTATTCTTTGTTTACTTCTCTCCAGCTAGGTTGGCCCTTCCCTAAATTCAGAGACAGGAGCCACCATGGTTTTTGAATTCCCATTTGCTCGTACCATGTTGGAAACACAGTAAGTACTTAGGAAATGTTTGCTAAATGGATGACTTGATGATGAACTATAACTGAGTAAATATGAAAAGGAAATATTAAATGAAATATATATGGATCTGCAGAATAATTGGTACATAAGAATGTTCAGTAATGTTCATTTGCTACTAATAATTCATTTGTGTACAATCAAATCATTTTGGCATGTGCCTCTGTAGCCACAATAAAAAGGCTTCCTTTCATGGGTGTAAATAAATCCCTTCCCCTGTAATTTGGATTTTCCATCTTCCTATGTTTGCACAAAATTATTTGTTACAGAGTATTTTACCCTTCTCCATTTTCAACCCTTCCTCCACTGAATATTTCCCTTCAAAAAAAAAGACTCAAGTTTGTCTAAAATTTAGACACACACACACACACACACACACACACACAGAAACACATTCTTTTACATTCATTACCGCTTCATTTCTCATCATTCACAGACAAACACATAATAGCATTGGCTACTATTTCATATCCACTAAGCCTTTCACTTATTCTTCAACCCACTGCCTCTGACTTGCCCGATATCACTATAATGCATCACTTTTGCCTAGATGAAAATAATATGAATAATTACAAAAATGATCCGGATAATGAAAATAAAAATAGCATGTTACTGAGCACTTCTCATGTACCAAGCATTATTTTAAGTACCTGTAGTTGAAGCCACATCTTTTACTCTAAGACTCACGGTAACTCTGAGATAAGAACCACAACTAACTCCCTTTCATGAATGAATACACTGAAACACATAGAGCTTAAACAGATCACATAATAATTAGTGTGGAAGTCAGGACTTAAATTCAATTAGTGGGCTCCAAAGCCCATGCTTTTAACCACTAGAGTATAGTGACGGTCACCAAAGGGTAGAAAAGATCTATGTGACTTCTTTCCAGGTCTAACATTTTGATTGAATATTTCCCCCTACAAAAAAATATTCTACTTCCTAAATTTTGATGAAATTGTATTCTATCCTGATCTTTTCTCCCTTTGATTATTGCTTTTAAGCTTTTTCTTGCTGGTTGTTATATGCTGGTGTTTCTCAAAATTGTTTCTCAGGTTTTCTTTTCTTCTTATTCCACACACTTTTTTTTTCTAGCAGATCTTATTCCTTTCAGTGGCCTCAATTACCATCTGCATTTGGATGACTTGATAATCTATAGCTTCTATTCATTTCTATTTACACAGCTAAAGACATGTATCTAACAGCCTTGGAAGGTTTCTACTTTGATATTTCATGGTCTTCAAATTCTAAATGTCCAAAGCTGAGTAATAGACACAAAATTACAGTGACCATAATTAAAATGCCTTATATTACAGAGAAACTATTTGGATAATTTCAGAAAAGAATTGGAATGTGTACAAAAATCAAATGAAAATTATAGGGATATGAAATGGAGAGCTAGCTTCATATTTGCTACTGGATTGCAGAGGAAGCCGAGTGATAACCATGGTGCTATCAGGTGATCGGTCAGCCTGATATACCCATCATTAACTGCATGCTATCTGACTTAAAGCCAAAAGTTGGGGATGCACAGAAGGTATTATCAAGTGGAAATAATATGCAAGAGACTAGGCTCAGGCATGTTGGAAGGTATAAGCAAATTCAGAGAGTAAATTGCATTTCCCTGTCCCTTATTCCTGCTACAGTGCCTTCTCTCCCTCCAGCACTATCTATGCCTTCATAGTCTTCACAATTAGTTGACTGAAGAATTAAAAATTGAGCCTGTTTAAAAGATGTGTCATCCACAATTGAATGGCTGCCACAATAAATGCTACTCGGGGGTGATTCTGAAGCAAAGTGATAAAGGAAAATCTTCCCAATGGGCAAAATTCTGAGTAGTACAACTTGTTTTCCACTTTCACTGGCTACTTTGTTCAGAAGTACAAATGTGTTCTGACTCACAGGCTGTTACTAACAGTTTGGCTGAACAACAGGGCCTTGGAAGGAATAGGTTGGAAAACTGGAAGCCTGGGGGAGAGGTATGAGGATAGATCTTTCAGAATTGGCACAGAATTTGAAGATATTTATGTCTCAGATGAATAGCCACCGAAGGACACACACTGCAGGGAAGGTTCTCAACAATCAAATAGACACAACAACACTTTTGGATGTTAGTCAGCTTCTTTCTCAGGCCTCCATAGTACTTGATCAATGGGGCTGTAACAAAATATTTAGTATCAGGAATAGAGGCTCAGGAATAGGTTCAAAGAAAAGTTATTTTTCTATACCAAAACTGACTATGCTTGTCCCAATGCTGAGTGCCTAATACACCAACAGAGAACCCAATGCCAAGCCCAAGATATGACACCATTCCCCAGACATACCAACCAGACACTTGGGGGCAGATTTATTAATTGGTCTTCTTTGTCAAAAAGGGAGCCGGGATGCCTCCTCATTGGGATATGCACTCCTTTTGGATATAGATTTGCCTTACCTCCCAATAATGCTTCTGCCAGCACTGTCAGTGGACTCATGAGATACCTTATTCATACCATCATTATATGCCACATAACATTTGTTCCTATTAAGGAATTCATTTCACGGGAAAAGAAGTGAAGCGATTGACTCATGCTCATAATATCCACTTATCTCACATCAATGAGAAATGATTGTCTAAAACATGAAATGGCTTTCTAAAGATTCAGTTACAGGGCCAGTTGGAAGACAATGACCAACTGTTGCCATCTCCCTTGTTGCCAGAACACATTGGTTTGAGAATCGAGGAGTGGGAGGGACTTTTCTCAGTATTGTATATAGTAATCCACTTGTGGAATTTTTGCTTCTTGTCTCAACAACCTCAAGCTCTGCTAGTGTGGATTCTTTTTTCCTAATGGAAGAAGGTTACTCCCCAGCTACACAACACTGGTTTCACTCAATTAGAGGACGAGACTTCCATTGCACCATTTTGTGACACATTTTGTGACTCTTTAAGATACTGGCCCAACACATAGAGAAAGGGATTACCAGGGGTGATCTTTACACTGTAATGCATGTCAAAGGGTACAGTTTTCAGTTACAAGATATAAAGTCTGAGGATCTAATGTAAAACAGGGGAACTGTAGTTAATAATACTGTACCGCATACTTGAAATTTGTTGGGAGTACACCTATAGTATGCTTACCACAAAAAAAAAAAAAAAAAAAAAAAGAATTAACCATGTGAGGTAATGGATATGTTACTTAAATTGATAATTTTAGTTATTTCACAATGTGTATGAATATCAAATCATTATGTTGCACACTGAAATACGTATAATTTTTATTTAACGATTATTCCTCAATGAAGCTGGGGGAAAAGGGTGTTATTTTTTGAGTTTGGCCCATTGGCTATATTATAAAATCAATTCTCAGTTTTACAATGGGGGCAAAAATAAATATACATGGGACCCATGGGGAGTATCTGTGGGTAACTTTTAGTACTTTTATGTCTAATAGTAAAGATATAATAAGCAAAATGGTAGGATCTTGAGGACTCATTTATTTCAAAATGACTGGGTCACCCATCTACTAAAATCTTTACCAGCTGAGGCTTTTTTTTTTTTTTTTCTGTAAGGGAATATGGAAAGGTTGTAAAACAAAGAAGTCATAAGTATTAACAATGATTATGAACATTTACTGAAATATGGACTATAGTTACTTTATAGTTTCTCTTTGCTTATTATATATATAGTTTATATATTATATTATATATACAGTTTATATATTATATTATATATAGTTTATATATTATATTATATATATAGTTTATAAATATATATGTAAAATTATTAGTGCATTTTAATTCTATTTTCTCTTTCATTTTTCCTCTTTTTTATAAGCAATATATTGATGGTTAATTTTAGAATAGTCTTCAAATAATAAAATATTTAATGCAACTATGACTGAATTTGATTAATGATTAATACAGCCAGTGATTCCTATTGGAATTGTGATTCTCATTTTGGTGAGAGAGAGAAGACTTCACACTTGTTTGCAGGATAATACTTTATTAGATAGAGTCATTAAATTATTTATTTGCTGTGTGGAAATTCACATTATATTAAGGGTGTATTTGGAAAGCCAAAAGAGTTGTTTACTCACATTATCAAAAATGCCTCTCACCTCATAATTCATTCTTCTCCTTTCTTTGTGGTACTAGAGCTGGACCTCATAGAGATTTTCTCCTTTGCCAAATCTCTTAAGACAAGATCCTTGAAAAACACTAAAACCAGAGAAGTCAGAACGTGCTCCCTTCCTTATTTGGTGTGTTGGTTTTCAACAGGACAGCCAACGCGTAGCATTTCGGAAGTCTAGTAGCACTCACTTCAGCTCTTCACATGGACAAGTTGTGGCTGGCCAAAATCTAGGATGGTTCTCCATCACCCAGCATTCAAGGTTTTCCCACTACCATGTGGAATTATTTATGACATCTAGTAAGTTTTTTTTTAACCACTGGAAATCTGCATGTTCTTATGAAAGCCATGCCCTTACTGAAAATATCTGAATCTCTGCACTGACAAGGACCTTGTCTTAAGTTCTTAGTTCCTTTCTGTTCACTCTTCTAGAGGTAATAACTGCTTTCTGCTTTTGCCACTTCAAAACCACATGATACTTTTATTTAACTCTTCTAGGAGTTAACAGATGTTTATATTAAATTCTTCCTGCTTCAATTACTAGTATACCTTTTATTTCCTAACTGCATCCCAACTCATAAAAATACTAAAGGATTTTCTGGAATTTCTTGTGTGAATCCAACTTGATTATTATTATAGTGTATTATTTTTTAATGCTTTGATGAGTTACTTTGTTAATTTGTTTATACTATTGCATTAAATTAACCAATATTTTTTCTTTGCTGTCTTTATCTAATATTAATATCAATATTCTGTTTATCTCATAAGATTACTTGAAAAGTTTTATTTTTCTTCCATTCCCTGGAAGATTTTAGGTGAAATTATAACTGATTTCTTCAGTGTTTGAAAGATAGCCCCTAAAATTTTTCTGAGACCAATGATTTATTTCTTTAAAAAGCTTAATAACTGATTGAAAATTTTAAGTGATTATTGAATTATCTGGTTTTGGAATTCTTCTTGAATACATTTTGGTCAATTGAATTTTTCCTGGTAATTTAATTATTAGTTCTTCTTACCACTAAGAATTTCTGGGGCACCTGTGTGGCTCAGTCAGTTAAGTATGGGACTCTTGATTTTAGCTTAGGTCACGATCCCATGGTTTGTAGGGTTATATCCCATATCAGGCTGTCTGCTGACAGTGCAGAGGCTGCTTGAGAATTTCTCCCTCCTTCACCCTCTGCCCCTCCCCTGCTTATGCTCTCTCTCTCTCAATAAATGAGTAAATAAATAAATATTTTTTTTTAAATTGTGTTTAAAAGGAGATACCCTATTGGTTTTGACTGGATATCCATATAAACTTTTTAAAGAGAGGAGTGATAGAGGAACATGGAAGATGGCAGCGTAGGAGGACACTGGGCTCACCTCGTCCTGCTGATCACTTAGATTCCACCCACATCTGCCTAAATAACCCAGAAAACTGCCAGAAGACTAGCAGAATGGACTCTCTGGAGCCAAGCATAGACAAGAGGCCCACGGAAGAGGGTAGGAAGGGTGGAGAGGCGGTGCGCACATGGACTGGCAGGAGGGAGTTGGGTGGTGGAGGGGCAGCCCACCCAGCAAGGCAGAGCCCCTAAAGTCTGGCTTGCAGAAGTGGAGGGGCTGGACTCCGTGAGTTCTGATGGCCAGCGGGACTTATTATCTGGAATTTTATAAGTCAACAGCTCTGCTCAGAGAGCGGGAGGGTGAGAGGACATCTGGAGCAAGAGGTGTTGAGCCCTGGGAGACAGAACTCAGCTCTGTGGGGAACAAAGGCACAGGCAAGCTCCATTTCCTTCTCCCATCCCCCAGGAAATCCCAAAGGGAACCAGTTCCCATCACCGAACTTGCTTGCACTGCTCAAATACTCAATGCTGAGCTTCTGTGGATCCATCCCTCCAACGGATCTGCCTCCCTCCCGGTGCCAAAGGGCCCCTGCCACAGGGGACCACTAAACGCAAAGCGAGCTGAGCCTGCCCCTCCCGCCCCTGTGCACCTTGCTGATCCACCCCGGCTAATATGCCAGATCCCATCAAAGCAGCACCACAAGCCTGGCAGTGTGCAAGTAGCCCAGACAGGGGTCACACCACTCCACAGTGAGTCCTTCCCCTGAGAGAGGGGAAGATAAGGTACACACCAGTCTGACTGTGGCCCCAGTGGTGGGCTGGGGACAGACATCAGTTCTGACTGCGGCCACGCCCACCAACACAAGTTACTCCAGACAGCACAGGGGAAGTGCCCTGCAGTTTGGCCCACCCCAGGGACTACCCAAAATGATGAAACGGAAGAACTCTCCTCAAAAGAAACTCCAGGAAATAGTGACAGCTAACAAACTGATCAAAAACGATTTAAGCACTATAACAGAACAAGAATTTTGAATAATAGTCATAAAATTAATCGCTCAGCTTGCAAAAAGTATACAGGACAGCAGAGAATCTATTGTTACAGAGATCAAGGGAGTAAGAAATAGTCATGAAGAGCTAAACAATGCTATAAATGAGGTGCAAAATAAAATGGAGGCAGTCATAGCACAGATTGAAGAGGCAGAGGGGACAATAGGTGAATTAGAAGATAAAATTATAGGGGCACCTAGGTGGCTTAGTTGATTGAAAATCCGACTTCGGCTCAGGTCATGATCTCATGGTTTGGGGTTCAAGCCCCTCATCAGGCTCTGTGCTGACAGCTCAGAGACTGGAGCCTGCTTCAGATTCTGTGTCTCTCTCTCTGCCCCTCCCCACTCATGCTCATGCTTGTCTCTGTGTCTCAAAAATAAGTAAACATTGAAAAAAATTTTAAAAAAGAAGATAAAATTATGGAAAAGAGGAAGCTGAGAAAAAGAGAGATAAAAAAAAATCTAGGAGTATGAGGGGAGAATTAGAGAACAAAATGATGTAATGAAACAGAACAATATCCGTATAATAGGAATTCCAGAAGAAGAAGAGAAAAGAGAAAGGGGCTGAAGGTGTACTTGAACAAATCATAGCTGAGAACTTCCCTGATCTGGGGAAGGAAAAAGGCATTGAAATCCCAGAGGCACAGAGAACTCCCTTCAGATGTACCTTGAATCAATCTTCTGCATGACATATCATAGTGAAACTGGCAAAATACAAGGATAAAGAGAAAATTCTGAAAGCAGCTAGGGATAAACAGGCTCTAACTTATAAAGGGAGACCCATACGACTAGTGGCAGACCTATCTACTGAAACTTTGTAGGCCAGAAAGAAATGGCAGGAGATCTTCAATGTGATGAACAGAAAAAATATGCAGTTGAGAATCCTTTATCCAGCAGGTTTGTCATTCAGAATAGAAGGAGAGACAAAGGTTTTCCCAAACAAACAAAAACTGAAGGAATTCATCCCATAAACCAGCCCTACAAGAGATCCTAAGGGGGATTCTGTGAGTGAAATGTTGCAAGGATCACAAAGTACCAGAGACATCGCTACAAGCATGAAACCTACCGACGTCACAATGACTCTAAACCCATATCTTTCAATAATAACACTGAATGTAAATGGACTAAATGCTCCAAGCAAAAGACACAGGGTATCAGAATGGATAAAAAACCAAGATCCATCTATTTGCTGTCTACAAGAGACTCATTTTAGACCTGAGGACACCTTCAGATTTAAAGTGAGGGGATGGAGAACTATCTATCGTGCTACTGGAAGTCAAAAGAAAGCTGGAGTAGCCATACTTATATCACACAAACTAGACTTTAAATTAAAGCTTGTAACAACAGATGAAGAAGGGCATTATATAATAATCACAGGGTCTATCCATCAGGAAGAGCTAACAATTATAAATGTTGATGCGCCAAATACAGGAGCCCCCAAATATATAAAACAATTACTCACAAACATAAGTAACCTTATTGAGAAGAATGTGGTAATTGCAGGGGACTTTAACACTCCACTCACAGCAATGGATAGATCATCTAGACACAGGAGCAATAAAGAAACAAGGGCCCTGAATGATACATTGGATCAGATGGACTTGGCAGATATATTTAGAACTCTGCATCCCAAAGCAACAGAATATACTTTCTTCTCGAGTGCACATGGAACATTCTCCAAGATAGATCACATACTGGGTCACGAAACAGCCCTTCATAAGTATACAAGAATTGAGATCATGCCATGCACACTTTCAGACCACAATGCTATGAAGCTTGAAATCAACCACAGGAAAAAGTCTGGAAAACCTCCAAAAGCATGGAGGCTAAAGAACACCCTACTAAAGAATGAATGGGTCAACCAGGCAATTAGAGAAGAAATTAAAAAATATATGGAAACAAACGAAAATGAAAATATAACAATCCAGACGCTTTGGGATGCAGCGAAGGCAGTCCTGAGAGGAAAATACATTGCAATCCAGGCCTATCTCAAGAAACAAGAAAAATCCCAAATACAAAATCTAACAGCACACCTAAAGGAAATAGAAGCAGAACAGCAAAGACCCCCAAAACCCAGAAGAAGAAGAGAAATAATAAATATCAGAGCAGAAATAAACAATATTGAATCTAAAAAAAACTGTAGAGCAGATCAATGAAACCAAGAGATGTTATTTTTTTTTAATAAACAAAATTGATAAACCTCTAGGTAGGCTTTTTAAAAAGAAAAGGGAGAGGACCCAAATAGATAAAATCATGAATGAAAATGGAATTATTACAATCAATCCCTCAGAAATATAAGCAATTATCAGGGAATACTATGAAAAATTATATGTCCAACAATCTGGACAACCTGGAAGAAATGGACAAATTCCTAAGCACCCACACACTTCCAAAACTCAAACAGGAAGAAATAGTAAATTTTAACAGATCCATAACCAGTGAAAAAATTGAATCAGTTATCAAAAATCTCCCATAAGAGTCCAGGACCAGATTGCTTCCCTGGGGAATTCTACCAGACATTTAAAGCAGAGGTAATACCTATCCTTCTCAAGCTTTTCCAAAAAATTGAAAGGGAAGGAAAACTTTCAGACTCATTCTATTACTTTGATTCCCAAATTACTTTGATTTGGGAATTTAATTTGAATCAAATTACTTTGATTCCCAAACCAGACAGAGACCCAGCAAAAAAAAGAGAACTACAGGCCAATATCCCTGATGAATATGGAAGCAAAAATTCTCAATAAGATACTAGCTAATCGAATTCAACAGCCTATAAAAAGAATTATTCACCATGATCAAGTGGGATTCATTCCTGGGCTGCAGGGCTGGTTCAATATTCGCAAATCAATCGATGTGATACATCATATTAATAAAAGAAAAGATAAGAACCATATGATCCTGTCAATCGATGCAGAAAAAGCATTTGACAAAATTCAGCATGCTTTCTTAATAAAAACCCTCAAGAAAGTTGGGAGAGAAGGAACATACTTAAACATCATAAAAGCCATTTATGAAAAGCCCACAGCTAATATCATCCTCAATGGGGAAAAAAATGAGAGCTTTCCCCCTGAGATCAGGAACACGACAGGGATGTCCACTCTCACTGCTCTTCTTTAACATAGTGTTGGAAGTTCTAGCATCAGCAATCCAACAACAAAAGGAAATCAAAGGCATCCAAATTGGCAAAGATGAAATCAAGTTTTCATTTTTTGCAGATGACATGATATTATACATGGAAAACTCGATAGACTCCACCAAAAGTCTGCTAGAACTGATAAATGAATTCAGCAAAGTCACAGGATACAAAATCAAAGTATAGAAATCATTTGCATTCTTATACTTAATAATGAAGCAACAGAAAGACAAATAAAGAAACTGATCCCATTCACAATTGCACCAATAATCATAAAATACCTAGGAATAGACCTAATCAAAGATGTAAAAGGTCTGTATGCTGAAAACTATAGAAAGCTTATGAAAGAAATTGAAGAAGATATAAAGAAATAGAAAAACATTCCGTGCTCATGGATTGGAAGAATAAATATTGTTAAAATGTCAATACTACCCAAAGCTATCTACACATTCAATGCAATCCCAATCCAAATTGCACCAGCATTCTTCTCGAAGCTAGAACAAGCAATCCTAAAATTTGTATGGAACCACAAAAGACCTTGAATAGCCAAAGTAATTTTGAAGAAGAAAACCAAAGCGGGAGGCATCACAATCCCAGACTTTAGCCTCTACTACAAAGCTGTAATCATCAAGACAGTATAGTATTGGCACAAAAAAGACACATAGACCGATGGAATAGAAAACCCAGAATTGGACCCACAAATGTATGGCCAACTAATCTTTGACAGACAGGAAAGAATATCCAATGGAAAAAAGACAGTCTCTTTAGCAAATTGTGCTGGGAGAACTGGACAGCAACATGCAGAAGGTTGAAACTAGACCACTTTCTTACACCATTCACAAAAAAAATAAACTTAAAATGGATAAAGGACCTGAATGTGAGACAGGAAGCCATCAAAACCCTAGAGGAGAAAGCAGGAAAAAATCTCTGACCTCAGCCGCAGGAATTTCTTACTTGACATATCCCCAAAGGCAAAGGAATTAAAAGCAAAAATGAACTATTGGGACCTCATGAAGATAATAAGCTTCTGCACTGCAAAGGAAACAATCAACAAAACTAAAAGGCAACCAACGTAATGGGAAAAGATATTTACAAATGACATATTGGACAAGGGGCTACTATCCAAAATCTATAAAGAATTCATCAAACTCCACACCCAAAAAACAAATAATCCAGTGAAGAAATGGGCAGAAAACATGAATAGACACTTCTCTAAAGAAGACATCCGGATGGCCAACAGGCACATGAAAAGATGCTCAATGTCACTCCTCATCAGGGAAATACAAATCAAAACCACACTGAGATACCACCTCATGCCAGTCAGAGTGGCCAAAATGAAAAAATCAGGAGACTATAGATGCTGGCGAGGATGTGGAGAAACGGAACCCTCTTGCACTGTTGGTGGGAATGCAAACTGGTGCAGCTGCTCTGGAAAATAGTGTGGAGGTTCCACAAAAAATTAAAAATAGACCTACCCTATGACCCAGCAGTAGCACTGCTAGGAATTTACCCAAGGGAGACAGAAGTGCTGATGCATAGGGGCACTTGTACCCCAATGTTTATAGCAGCACTTTCAACAACAGCCAAATTATGAAAAGAAACCAAATGTCCATCAACTGATGAATGGATAAAGAAATTGTGGTTTATATACACAATGGAGTACTATGTGACAATGAGAAAGAATGAAATATGGCCCTTTGTAGCAACATGGATGGAACTGGAGAGTGTTATGCTAAGTAAAATAAGTCATACAGAGAAAGGCAGATATCATATGTTTTCACTCTTATGTGGATCCTGAGAAACTTAACAGAAGACTATGGGGGAGGGGAAGGAAAAAAAAATGGTTAGAGAGGGAGGGAGCCAAAACAGAAGAGACTCTTAAAAACTGAGAACAAACTGAGGGTTGATCGGGGTGGGAGGGAGGGGAGGGTGGGTGATGGGTATTGAGGAGGACACCTGTTGGGATGAGCACTGGGTGTTGTATGGAAACCAATTTGACAATAAATTTCATATTAAAAAAATAAATAAATAAATAACAAAAAAAAAAGAGAGGAGTGATAGAGCTAACCCTTATCTGTAAAATTTGAAATTATATTGTTTTTCCCATGTATAAAACCATTTCTTCCTAAAAAATTAATTACTACATTGTATTTCAACATTCTATTATATTTATTCTCTGTAGCTTTTTAAATTTATACATCTTTTTCTACTCCTAGTAATACTTCTGTCTTTGTTCTTTTATTAATTGCTCTAGAGTTTTCTAAAACAAGAAAAATTTTATTCAGTGAATAAAAATATTCTGTCAGTAGATCACAAAATTTTGAGAACATATTTGAATAATATTTTTAAAAGATATTTATTCCCTAGGAATTAGTATTTCTGGAGAATCATGAAAAATATCTCACTTCAAATTATAAACAAGTAACTTTGTAACTAAGTTTATCAGATACAAAGTGAAGAGAAAAACTAGGAAGGGAAAATTTAGTCAGCCATATTAGACCACCTATATTCATTCTATTTGTATTTAGTTAAATTAGCAGGATAATGACAAGGTATGAATTTACTTGTGCATTTTATTATATTATTGACATTCATTTTTATTGCTGTGTATGATTATAATTTCACTATCCAAAATTTTAAAATGTCTTAAAAATCTTATTACTTCTTGTTATGATTATAAAATGTTTTTTCAAATTTCTGTTTAAATTTCAAATATGGTAAATATTAAAAAATATCACTCATATGAACAAAAAGCTTTTTGGGATCTTTGATAATTTTTTTCTTTATGTTGTACGTTTTATTTTGTGACTTATTCATTTCATAACTGAAAGCCTTTATTTTCCTCTCTACTTCACCCATTTTGCCAAACTTCCCACCATCTCACCTCTGGCAACCATTTGCTGTTCTCTGTATTTTGTTTGTTTAATCATCTTTTTTAGATTCCACTTATGAGTGAATTATACAGTATTGGTCTTTCTCAGTCTTACATATTACACTTAGCATAACATCCTTTAGGTTTGTCCATGTTGTTGCAAATGGCACAATCTCATCCTTTTTTATGGTTGCGTCATATTCCTCTGTGTGTGTGTGTGTGTGTGTGTGTGTGTGTGTGTGTGTGTGAGTGTGTACCACATCTTCTTTATTCATCTATTGATGGACATTTAGGTTGCTTCCATATCTTGACTACTGTAAATCATGCTGCAATAAATATAGGGGTACACAGAGTTTTGACTATATTGCTTTTTACTAAAGAATAATTTTTGCCTTTGTTAATCATTACTATTATATGCTTTTCACTTTGTTGTGTTATTATTCCCCTTACCTTTAATGCCCTAATTTGAATTATTCTAAATTCTTAATGTTGTTGCTTAACTCAGTAATTCTGAGATTTTCTTAATTTTAGCAAATATATATATATATATATATATATATACACACATATATATATACATATATATACACAGATACATATATATACATATATGTATAGAAATATATATATATATATATATATATATATATATACACACAATAGGCTGAAATAATATATTTGAGGCTCAAATATATAGGCTCAAATAATATATTCTATATATTGCAAAATTACTTGACACTGTTGATGATAGTTTTATGGATTATTATATTACCAGTTTTCATAAAGGTTCTCTGGGTGCTCTTTGATTTTGTATATTCTCTAATTGGTGAATGTCATTAGTTTAGTATTGTTAGTTTTGCTGTTAAAATTTATTATTTATGATTATTTTCATGAATTTCATCTATTTATGAATTTAAATATATATTATCTAAAAGCAGTCACTAAATTGTTATATTTGGCCACATTTCCTTGAATTTCTGGCAAATTTTTGCCTTTAGTATTGTAAAGTTATACCACTAGCTACATTCAACTTTCAGACTGTTATACTCACTTGTGAATTAAAACTTTAATCATTATATAGTGATACTTTATATCTTTAGTCATCATAGTTTTATTTTGTGGTTTATACTCTGATACTGACTACAACAGTATCTTTTACTTAGGGTTTGCTTGATATATATCTTTCTAATCTTTGAAATTAAATTTCCACACCTTAACTTGCTAGGTTTGTCTCTTGAAAATAGTATATCCATAGGTTAATATTTATATCAATTTGAATGTCATGATTTTTAAAAGAGTTTATTTCATTTTAATATACTCTGATTACTGATATATCTCATGTATATCTATATTTTACCAGCCATTCCCAATCTTTTTTTACCTTGGAGAAAACTTTGAAAAAGTTTCCAAATATCAGGGAACTCCTACTTAAAAATTATTATATCTACACTGTATAGTATATTAAACATGATTAATAAATTATGGATATAATAATCCAATAATAGTTATCAATTCTTTTTTAATAGAGTGATATTTCCTGTGGATTTGCTTTTATATTCATACTTCTCTTGTATAGGTTTTCCACCCTACTACTCAAGTAAGTTAATAATATAGACACCTGACACTACAGTTTTTCTTCCTTTAAAAAAAAAAAATTAACTCCCTATTTATTTTTTTAGCCCAATCCAGGCTGACCTAAGAGATTTGTCATAAATTTCTACTATTTAGAAATCTATTAAGGTTATGCACTGTAATATATACAAAACAGTTTTCCTTTTTAACTTTCCCTTCTTAATACTCAAAATAAATAGCAAATATTGAGCTTAGTGTATCTTTCTTGACATTAATATCTCTTTTTCCTTTTTAAATATTGTATAACTCATAAAGCAAATACTTATCTATTTCCTTTTTTCCCAAATTTTTATTTAAATTTTAGCTAGTTAACAGTGCAATATAGGTTTCAGGAGTAGAATTTAGTGACTCATCACTTACATATAACACCTACTTCTCATCACACCAAGTGCCTTCTTCAATACCCATCACCCATTTAGCCCATTCCCCCCATCCACCTCCCCTCCATCAACCCTCAGTTTGTTCTCTGTCATTAAGAGTCTCTTATGGTTTGCATAAAACAAATATTTAAATAATCATTCTAATTTGATATTATTTGATAGCATTACAACATGAAACGAGTTGAAATGGTTGAATGATAAAACTACTGAAACCATAAATCAAAGCCAGTGGATTAAAATTATAACCTAAGATATAATACAAGAGTTTGAAAAGCAATATTCTAAGTGACATGATCAGACTCAATGTATGAGTTATAAAACTGTTATGCACATATGTTCCATGATTTTTCATGTAATTATAATATACACATAAAAGTTATTTTGAAATCAGATATAAAGAATGAAATTTATGAAGTATGAAATGTGAGCCTTTTTTTTTGCTGCACATTTACTCAATGCCGGGTCAAACTTACAATAAACACACATGATTTTCATTTTTTTAAGTTTATTTTAAGAGAGAGAAAGAGAACACAGGAGGGTCAGAGAGAGGGGGAAAGAGAGAATCCCAAACAATCTCTGGGCCCACCAGCACAGAGCCTGGTGTGAGGCTCAAACCCACAAACAATGAAATCATGACCTGAGCCGAAACCAAGAGCCAGACTCTTAAGTAAAAAGTATATCCTGTAAAAAAGTATATCCAGGCCCCCTTCACATGATTTTCATTTTTAATTGAAGTGGAACAAATTCTGTTCTTAAGCTGAAGGACTGTTAAACAAGCAGAAGTCTGCATATAGAAATAAGAAGTTAAAAACTGCATCAAAATGATCAGTGCTTTCTTCTGGTTGGAGGGTATTCTTTTACAGAAATACATAACATGCCCAGAGGCAGATTAATAACTCAAATTTTGAAAATATGATCAGACTGCAGTTCACAAAATACGTCTTGTTCTTTTAAAGTCGAGTTCTCAGGCTGTACAGAAGTGACAGGGAAAAGGTCTATCATTATGTTATATATTTGAGTTGAGAGGGAAGAAAACGCTGTTCAATGTTCTGAAGTTCTCCAGATGTTTTTCAATAAGCTTTGGGCCTTGCTCATATAATTCTTCACTCCAAACCCAAGCAGCAGCGGAAATATTTCAAGATTCCCTTTGGTAAAATGATTTTTAAATAAAAATAATTTCTCTAATTTCAAATTCAAAAAGAAAAAAAAAACTTGTCATCTGAAGTAAAAAATATATACTCAGGACTTAAAATGGATCACATGATGAAAAACTGTCTGCCAATTAGATTGTTTTCTGCAGCCTTTTTTCATCTTCAAAGCACTCAGCCAAGTCTGGCCTACAATTTTCTTGAAAGTGCTCCTATAATTTCCCTTTCATATCATACATCCTGTTGGGAACTCTTTCTCCATTATACCACTGGATTTCTTTGTGTAGCAGAAGTGTGTGTTTAAGCCTGTTGCCTATAGGATTTTACAGAGTTTTTTAAACAGATTCTTGGGTTAGTCTCTTGGTTTCATAAAATTGACCATTATATGTGGCATCATTCTAAACTTATCATTTCCTTTCCATGAGTTGTTTTTTGTTTTTTGTGTTTTTTTTTCATTTTTGGGTTTTTTTTTTAAACAGAAACTTTCTGTGAACAAAGCATTGTATTATGATGATGCTGGGACTCTGGTTTTATAAGAGAAGTGAAATCAAGCAGCCAATAGTTGATGGGGAACCTTGGTGAATGTTCCAATGCAATTCCTCCAAGACAGAATTTCTGTTAAAGGTATGAAGTTGGAACTTTAAATAAAAGTAGTCCTTTATTTGTGTCAGGCCACTGTTTGCACAGGAAAAGGTACTATGAATTTCATCATCATTTAAACATGTTACGAACACCACAGAATGGCATTTATTGGTGAAATCTCTAGACACCAACTTGGAATGTGAAGCGTTTGTTTTCAGCTTATTAGACAAAACCTTTCCAGTATTCTGGGACATATGATCAACACACTGACGATCATACTCCCTGAGAGTGACACCTTTTCAAATTTTCATTCAGCATCTTGTCTTAGCAATTTCCTCACTACAATTTTACAAGCTGGCATTATTAGGTTTTTCCAACTGTGTGACTTATCCTTTTCTGGACAATATTCTCTGGTATTACATAACTTGGTTCATTTTTACAGGATATACTTTTTATGAAAAACTTTATTTTTAGATTCTAAAACCATATAAAATAATCGGTTCCAGCATTTGTCAAATGACTGTGATTTATAAATGAGTGTCTTTAATTTTTTCCTGGAAATATTGTTGCCTTTTGAATTGCCACAGATTTCACAAAGAAACATGCCAATTTGGATATCAGTCCATGTAACCCACTGATATGAAGCTTTCATTATAAGGACATTTTGTGATTCTTTTTCCACACTGGTGCATGATTTAGAAGTTTGCCATTCTTCATGGCCAACCTTATCAGCAGTGTCCATGGGTCCAGCCTTGAATCCTCTTTATTTCATATCTCATCTTCACAGATCATCACACTGAACCATCAGACACAAGTATAAAACACAAGAGCCATTAAAATGCAAAATAAAAAGCATGATATAGAACTACCTGAGAATGTTAAGGGAGCAAAAAGCCTAATAAAACCTACTTCTAACCTATAATCCAAGTTTTCTTAACATTCTTCAGGAGAGAATTTGAATTTGTTTCTACCAAATGTTGAGGTTTTTAAAAAAAATTTTTTTTATGTTTTATTTATTTTTGAGACAGAGAGACAGAGCATGAATGAGGGAAGGGCAGAGAGAGAGAGACATACAGAATCTGAAGCAGGCTCCAGGCCCTGAGCTGTCAGCACAGAGCCCGATGTGACGTTCGAACCCACAAACTGTGAGATCATTACCTGAGCTGAAGTTGGACACTTAACCAACTGAGCCACCCAGGCACCCCCAAATGTTGAGTTTTTTAGCTACCTAAGGCCACTTTGAATTCTCCTCCTATAATTTGTTTTCTTGACACATAGATGGTATTCTAGTTAATTCTGTTACATGTGACATATTATATTTTCTAAAGATGGCTACAAGTTCATAATGCAACTTCTTGTGCTAACTAGCTGATGAATTTGATTATTTCATTTTGTTCCCTGTGCCCAAATCTAAAAATGAGAAAGGCAAATTTTCTTGTGTCACTTCTGAAAAGCAGTGTTTTCTATTTCTCCGTTGTTCTTTAAGAACTTATCTTTATGAAGATGTCTTCTTTTTAAAAATGTATTTATATTTTTGAGACAGAGAGAGAGAGAGCAGTGGAGGGGCAGAGAGAGAGAGGGGGAAGGAATCCTAAGCAGGCTCTACACTCAGTGCAGAGCCCAATGCAGGGCTCCATTCTGTGAACTGTGAGATCATGACCAGAGCTGAAATTAAGAATCAGAGGCTTACCCGCTGAGCCACGCAGGTGCCCTGAAGATGCTTTTTGTTTGTTTGTTTTTTGTTTTTTTTCCTTCTTGTCAATTGGTCATAATCTCTATTCTACGTAGTCTTCAAAAAGGAAGATGTGGATCATCTTCCCACAAAAGCAGAGCTAAAACAAGGTCTTATCTCCATTTTAGAAGTTTCAAAGTATTTTTGATATCTATGGATTTCTTCCTCTCTCATTATTTCTGTGATACATTAAGAACTTGGTTTTTGTGTGCTTTATGTTCAGCATTTCTGTTATTTCAGTTCATAGGAATCTCCTTCTTGCATCTACAGATGTAAAGTCGCAATGCTCTCTCTACAAAGCAAACAAATGAAACAAACTAAAATTAGTCCTGCTTCCGTGATTGAAACTGTTCTGTTGACCACATTGCTCTGAAATTACAAATTCCTTTCCTTACATGGCAAAATCTGCTATGATCTGGGCCCTGCTCATCTCTCTTGTCTAATTATTTTCTCCTCCCCCTTCACTACTACTCATTCTGTTCCTGCTTTCCAGGCCTTCAACGTGTGGCTCTCACTGCTTATTTCTCTTTTCTTCAGTTCTTAATTTACTTACTCCTAAATATCCTCCAAGTGTTTGCTAGGCATAATTTTGATCTAGTAGCCCCCTTTCATCTTTCTTCACCCCCATTCTGCCCACTTGCCCTTCTATAGATGTCATCCCTTAGAGAATACAGCCAAACTGCATCATATTAACCTTGTTAGTTAAATGATTCCCCAAGAGGGAGCCTCCTTGAGGGTGAAGTCATTGCATATGTATTCAGTATATGTCCCTGGATCCCAGTACAAGGCCAAAAATATAGGAGGAATTGAGGGTGTGTGGAATAAATGAATGAAACTATGTTATTAGTGCATTACTCATTATGGTTCAAAGAATAAGTGTGTGTCCCTGTGTGTATGTGATATGTTTAATGCTAAAATTACTGCTCACATAAAATGATTTAAAAGACATTTCCCTGTCATCATTATCAAAATTTATTCTTTATTTTTTTCTGGCATGTCCTTTAAACCCTTCATTCTGTTTGTTAATAGAAACCTATAAGTATACTTATTTGCAACTTACTCTGTATCAGATTTTTACAGTAGTTCTACTGTTACCATAAATTTGACCAGTATATCTAACTATCTATGTATGTTAGACCATGCTATATGTCTGTTGCTCTCAATTTCTGGGCCAACAATTGTAGCATGCCAGTGTTCCCATTATACAACCATAACTGTTATATTGAACACACATAACTCATTAGAATACAAACAAAAAGAGAAACAACTTTTTTTTCCCATTACAGCCTGGAAATTCACTATGTCACTTCTTTTCTCTATTCTCTGGGAGAAATCTTATACAGTCTTCTAACATTTTCTGCTTACTCTGGAACTATAAGTCATAGGCACTTTCTTTCCAGGGAAATTCACATTTTAGTAATGAAATTTCCTTTTGCAGCTGAACTTTCTTTCTTCCTTCCCCCAGCATGGACCTCCTTCAAGTTAGAAACTCAGTGTGAATAAAGGATACTGTCAGTTTCCTCCCCTTCCCCTAATCTTGTGCTAATATTGTCACTGCTGCTTCTGTATTCCCTCCTCCTCAGTCCTGACGCCCACCCCACAAGGTTGTTCTGAGTTCCATGAGAGTCGAGACACAGAACAAGGGAAAAGACAGAAGATAAACCAGAGATATATTAAATATACTTTGAACATCAAGAACATTGAAGCTATATGTCTACTAGGAAATGTGGTGGTGTAGAGAGTAAGAAAGGTGTAGGGATATGGGAAAAGGATTTTCTTGTGGAAAATTGTATTTCTACCCCTCATACTTTTTGCCTAGTTTTAGCAGTAAAGGGTTGTCCTTAAAAATCACTACAACCTCTCTCCTTCTCTTGTCTCTGCTTCTCTCTGACTACTGGCTTCATTATTGGAAAAAGTGTTCCACTCAGAAGTTCCCATATCTCACAACAAAAATATTTACCATCAAAGATGGGCTCAGACATGCTCTACTTGGTCTCAAGTCCAAAATTCATAGTCTAGCCGCATATTTATTGCACTGGGTATAAATCCCAAGAGCAATAAGCTGTGAAGAGGGAAATATATTTTAAAAACGTAGTTTCTATTTGAACCACATATTTATAGAAAAGTGTTACTGCACAAGAGAATTGGATGAGTGCGTTAGGGGTTTTAAACAGACAAGTTAATATCTAACCACTAAATGGTGGTGGAAGGAAAAAGAAAAAGATATCTTTTGGAAAACACTACATTTTTGGGTGGGAAGTTTGTTCATTACTTTAGATGAAACTTATGGAAAAAAATAGAGACTATACAATTGCTTTTAGAGGACCAAATCTTTATAAAGCATGGTTATATTGAAATAAGTAACAGATCTTAGTCCTTGGAAACCAATATTTTGATGTTAAAATGTACTGAGATGATTGTGATGAAAATGTTTAGAATCCCCTACATTAATTTCTAAATAATAAGACTTGTACTTACACTGTTTAGAGTTTGGGCAGTGTCCAGCATTAGTAGACTTAGTGTCTCAATATTTCATTAAAAGTGTGTTTTCCCCTCTCCCTGCTCCAAGCTTGACATTGACTTTGTATCAAGATGGTGGCAGTTCAGATACTGACATTCAAGCTACTCCACAAATGCACCAATGATCCAGAGGAAGCTAATGAGTTATGTTTTATTATGGTTTCATGTAGATATGAGAAGTAATTTTCAATAAAACTTCCTTTCTCTAGCATGTCTTTGGCCAGAATTTGTCTATATGCTTATTTCTGATAATGCAGTAACAAAGGGAATACTATTACCATGTGGTTCAAACACTTATCATCTGAAGTTAAAGGATCCTGATGAATCAAATTCAATATATAATATTAAAATAAGATCTTTGGACTTGAGACCATGAACCTTATTGTTTGAATTGTTCTTTGAAAGAGAAAAAAAATAATTAATTGATTAAAAACATACTACAATACAAAAAATTTAAATGCCCTTATCAACAATATTCTTATTGACTTCATTATGGGATTTTACTTCTGTTTTGAATCAAGAAATAAGAGAGTTGCCATTAGAGCTGATATAACAATAACTTGCCATATCCCCAAGTTTTGCAATTTAAATATTGTGGCATTTAGCCACCCTTTATGATCTTTCTTCTTACAGTTACAGTAAATATTCTAATAAAACTATCACAAATAAGGCATATATACTTTTACATATAAAATTATGAGAAGCCAAAGGATATTCTGAAATTAAAATGTAAATCATCCAAAATTGTTATAGAATACTTAATCTATGAAGCATTTACAAATAACTGAATCATAAGATGTTTTCCTTTCACCACTAAAAATAAGGAAATGTATGCCTAAATAAACTGAATTAAAAATACCACAAATCTCATAGATAGACCATCTAACTTGTTTACCTGCCCTTAGGACATCTGTGAGAAGGAAAGAAGTTGGTAATAGCAGATTCTCCCTTGAGCATCTTAAAAGAAACCCTGATAACCATCATAAAGCTAAATGATTAACAAACAAGAGTTTTTCCTATATTAGAGCTATATAAAGAAATGGTGGAAACAGTGACTATTATTTTGGCAATTTGCTTCTGTTAATTCACAATCCACAATTTCAACTGAATAAACATTTTAGTTATTTTAGGTCTGCTGCCCTACATCAATCTCTAGTTGATAAAAGATAAATTCAAATAAAACTTAAACTCAAAACACTCCCCAAGAATTAAAGTGAGAAATACACTTATATATGAATAGTTAATAAGGAAAAACATGTCATCTTTGCTTCCCTTCCCTTATGATCAATAGTTTTGTATCTTAAATTCTACATATGAGTGAAATCACATATTTGTCTTCTCTGACTGATTTATTTATTTCACTTAGCATAATAAAATCTAGTTCCATCCACATTGTGGCAAATGGCAAGATTTCATTCTTTTGATTGCCGAATAATACTACATTCTATGTATATTGATACCTTCTTTATCCATTCATTAATCGATGGACATTTGGGCTCTTTCCATAATTGGGTATTGGCAATAGTGCTGCTATACACATTGTGGTGCATGTGCCCCGTAGGATCAGGCTTCCTGTATATTTTAGATAAATACCTAGTAGTGCAATTGCTGTGTTGTAGGGTAGTTCTATTTTTAATTTTTTTGAGGAAACTCCATATGGTTTTCCAGAGTGACTGCACCAGTTTGCATTCCACCCAGTAGTACAAAACGGATCCTCTTCCTCCGCATCCTCATCAACATCTGTTGATGCCTGAGTTGTTAATTTTTGCCATTCTGACAAGTGTGAGGTGATATCTCATTGTGGTCTTGATTTGTATTTCGCTGATGATGAGTGATGTTGAACATTTTGTCATGTGTCGTTTGGCCATCTAGACATCTTCTTTGGAAAAGTGTCTATTCATGTCTTTTTCCCATTTCTTCACTGGATTATTTGTTTTTGGGTGTTGAGTTTGATAAGTTCCTTATAGATTTTGGATACCAACCCTTTCTCTAATATGTCATTTGCAAATTTCTTCTCCCATTCTGTTGGTTGCTGTTTAGCTTTGCTGATTGCTTCCTTTGCTGGGCAGTAGGTTTTATCTTGATGGGGTCCCAATAGTTCATTTTTTCTTTTGATTCCCTTGCCTCTGGAGTGTTGTCAAGTAAGAAGTTGTTGCAGATGAGGTCAAAGAGGTTGCTGCCTGTTTTTTCCTCTAGGATTTTGATGGCTGCCTGTTCATTCTTCTGTATGTCGCAGTCTAGTTTTCCCAACACCATTTGCTAAATGGTTTGGGAATTTGCTAAATGTTAGTTAGCTATTCTTTCTTGCTCTGTCAAAGATTAGTTGGCCATATGTTTCTGGGTTCATTTCTGGGTTTTCTATTCTATTCCATTGATCTGTGTGACTGTTTTTGTGCCATTACCATACTGTCTTGGTAATTATAGCTTTGTAATAAAACTTGAGGTCTGGAATTGTGATGCTTCCAACTTTAAAACAGAGAGGGAGACAAACCATAAGAGACTTAAATACAGAGAACAAACTGAGGGTTGTTGGTGGGGTGTTGGGTGGGGGGAAGAGCTAAAAGGGTGAGTGGCATTAAGGAGGACACTTTCTAGGATGAGCGCTGGATGTTATATGTAAGTGATGAATCACTAAATTCTATTCCTGAAATTATTATTATACTATATGTTAACTAACTTGGATTTAAATTTTAAAAAATAATTTACTGATTCATTCAACCATTCATTGAGTGCCCATCCAAGCACTATGCTAGATACTACAGTGAGAAAAGAAATGGAAACCACAATTTGTAAAAACAAACAAAAAACAAAAACACCTGTATTTTGATTTTCAAAATAGATTAAGTGCACCAAATCATAATATGCAATATAAACTATCTAAACTTAAATTATTAATGCTAATTCATTCAGACTTTTATATTCCAAGATAAGACCATAGAAACAGTAACTTCACATGGATTTATGTGTTCCAAAAACCACGGACAGTTCTAGCAACCTGCCAGATTTACACATTCTGTCCATCCTGACCTAAGTCCAGTCCTACAAACTCTATAAGAGTCCTTCCCTAACTTCCCTCTTTAGAGACCCTACGTAGACTCTGTCAAGGTCATGGTTTTCCTTGTTCACAGTTTCAATAAACTCAGGTTGTATAAACAAAAATAAAAAAAATAAGGAAAAACATGTCAAAAGCATGTGGCTTGGATAGAGCCTTGTAATAAACTCTGCTTTATACTACTTTATATTACCTAATGGAAATAAACAGTATAGGTCCATATGTATAAAAATAGGCAGAAAATGGTCAGAGGTCTTCATTTGAAAGCCAGGAAGGTGAAAATTTATATTTTGCTTAGATACTTTCACAAAACCTATCCTTCCATCAATCTATATTCTTAATAATTTTGGCTTTAGAACATCTAGTGTAGCTAAACCATATTTTAAGAGTAGATTACACCTGTTCCATGTACCTCAAAAATCAGAATTAGAATATGTTCATTTTTATCAAATAACAGAAATATGTTTGTAATCTTTTGGAGTAAATATTTCCTGAACATGAAATTTGTCCTGAAGTATACAATCACTAGAGGAAAATAAAACAAGATTTGAACAAGCTATTTAAGATTTCCCTGGAAATATTTGAAAGTCAGATGTTAAATCAATCTTAAAATGAGTTAGGACATACCAGATTAGGTCGACTGAAAACAAAACACTCTCCAAACAGCGTTAGGTGGAGTTGTTATTTTTGCAAAGTGGTAGAGACCTGAAAAAGTGAAATCATACACCATTGATTTTTACTATTCATAGCATTTATGTTCTATAAAGATATGAACAATAAATTGGTGAAGGCTGAAACACTACTCAGGTGAAAACATAGGGTTAGGTTTCTATGCACCTCTGGTCATAACATTTTCATTAGCCGATCAATATACAATCTCGTGTTGAGTGTTTCTGTTTAAAGACACCTTAGTTATTATACATTGTTGATTCATTAACATTGGTCTCACAGTCGACAATACTAAAATGTATACCTGAAAAGAGCTTTTTCTCCATAAGTCACATTTTTTTTTCTTCCCTTTTCGTGCTTAGGAACAAAATACCTCTTTAGCACTAGGCTTGGGGGCATTTGAGCAGTGACATCACCAACAAAAAGCACAAAAATGCAAAAAAAATACACCACTCAGAGACTGAAAGTCCTCTTGTTTACAGTATGAGAGCTGACAAGAAGGCAGAGCATCACCATGTCTGACCTCAGCTGGGAATGAGTATGTTGGACCACTCAAACCTTTATCATTCTGTATATGTCTGTTATTGTTCACAGAATTGATTTGGGGGTAGTAAAATAAAGAAATTTTAGCAAGTGGGCAAACTGACAAAGTCGGAATTCACAGGTAATGAGGCTATATTACACCTGAAAGGGAGGCCAAAAAATGGTCATAATTTTGAACCTCCAAAAACAACCTTGATTTCAAGCTAATAACTACTGCCAAAAATTGGCTGTAAAGTATTTATTCAACAGCAACATTCCAGTAAAATAAATCACTCTATTTATTCTCTAATTGTATAACATAAAACCCCTATATTATGCTTAGTCCTGGTGACTTAGACTTTCCAGTAGTTCTCAATCATTCGCGGGCACCAGATTTGCCCAGAGATCTTACAGCATTCAGATAATGGCACTCCACTTCTAAGTTGAAGTGGCACCTGAGAATTTGCAGTTGCCAGTTACAGTGATATTCTACAACCACAGAACTGATGAACTAGATTAAGTGTAAATTAGGAAACCTTTTTCTAACTTGATTAAATCTACAGGACTGAAGGTGAAAAGAGACACTGCATGGGCCTCTTTGGCCCCTTCCCCCTAGCTTCACTGCTCTTTTGGGGTTGTGTTGCTATCATTTCAAATATAAGAACATTAAATAAAATAAAGGAAAGCTCTGCCAGAGAAAGAACAATTTTATCTAAATTTTGGAGCAGACTCAACCGTTCCTAGGTTGCCCCAATACACAGTATTTGTGTCACTTTTGCTATACCAGATTCATGGCGATGCTAAGAAACATTCCAAAAAGGAAAAAGAAATGATATTTATCAGGTAGCTAAATAGTGG
The DNA here is from genome assembly GCF_023721935.1 of Panthera uncia. Taxonomy (NCBI): domain Eukaryota; kingdom Metazoa; phylum Chordata; class Mammalia; order Carnivora; family Felidae; genus Panthera; species Panthera uncia. Next base: position 95,379,436 of record NW_026057580.1, read on the forward strand.
GAATTCAAAGCTGAAGACAAAAGAAAATTAGTATGTCTCATGGACTCAAGAGGTTTAATTCCATCTTGAACACATTGGTATTTCTACTCCTAAATATTCTAACACCATGGACTTAAAAAAAAAACATCCTCAACTTTGAGGGGTTGGGGTCCACGGAACAATTCTCAAAATCAAGTAAACAAGAAAGTATATACTTAAGTAGATTTATTAATTTTAATATCTGAGTTTAGTTTGGAAAAATCAACAAGTAATTTTAAAATATTCCTACAGGAAGCCACAAGTGAAGATAATGTCAATACTGGAATTCTAACAGTTAGGAAAACAGCACATACACCACCTCTACTTGTGGTGTGATTCATTGTCACCTATATAATTAGGTAAAAATGAATGATTTTGTAATAAGATTCTATCTACATATGAAAGCCAAATTTAAAAACTACCAACAAAATCATTTGATAATATGGCCATAAATCCAATACTAACAAAAAGCATTGCCCTATAGGTATTTTGTTCTTTGAGCTATGTGAACTATCAAAATTAGCAGAATGTTTCATTTTATTTTATTGTAATTTATTTTATTTTACTTCGGTTTCAAGTCTTTATTTAAATTCTAGTTGGTTAACATATAGTGTAATATTGGCTTCAGGAGTAGAATTTAGTGATTTGTCACTTATATATGAATATTTTTAAATTAAGCCTTAGGAAAAAAATATCTCTACAACTTTTTAAAACTGATATTTAAAATCCAATGGTCAAAAACAAAACAAAACAAATCAACAAACAAAACTTGGCTAAAAATTCTGGGCAAAGAACTCTAATAGACATTTTTCCAAACACGGTAAACAAATAGCCAATGAGCTCATGAAAAGATGATTGACATTTAATCATTAGGGACAAGAAGATAAAAACCATAATGAGATATTTGATACTACCTCACAAAGATTAAGATAGTCATTAATAAAAAAAATCGGGCAATCAAACAGAAACCAACAAGTTTTGGCAAAGACACGGAAATATGAAATTCTTGTGCACTATTGGTAGAAATGCAAAATGTTGCAGTCACTATGGAAAACAGTATGGTGGTTCTTCAAATTATTTTAAAAATATAATTATTATAGTCCAGTCCTACATATATACCCAAAATAATTGAAAGCAGGATGTCAAAGAAATATTTTTAAACCCATGTTTATAGCAGCATTATTCACAATAGCCAAAAAGTGGAAGTAACTCAAATGTCCATTGATGGTTGAATGGATACATAAAATTGGTATATCCATGCAATGGAGTATTATTCAACCTTTAAAAAGGAAGGGAATTCTGACATATGCTACAACAGCCAATCAATCACAAAAGGGCAAAAACTGTATTATTCACTCAAATGAGGTAGTTGGAGCAGTCAAATTCATTGAGACAGAAAACAGAATGATGGCTGACAGTGGCTGGGGCGTAGGGATGAGAAATGAGAATTATAACCTATTGAGTATATAATTTCAGTATTGCAAGATGAAAAAAAAAGATCTGGAGATTGGTTGCACAACAATGTTAATATACCTAATACCACTGAACTGCAGATTTAAAATTGTTAAGATGGTAATATTATGTTATATGTATTTTACCACAATTACATTTTTTAAAAATCTAATGGTAATGCAGTATTTGCAAAATGTCACTAAATATAATGGTGTGTTTAAAGCTCTTTGTGGATATTTTTCTATAATAGTGATAGATAGAAAGACATATACCACTGGGGAAACACTCTTCTTTTCTGATAAAAATGGCTGATATAATATACAGTTAATAATTTGGTCACATGGAAATGAACGCCCATGTCAGCAAACACTATTAAAAGTTACATAGAGGTGTATCTGAGTGGCTCAGTGGGTTAAGCGTCTGACTCTCGGTTTTGGCTCAGGTCATGATCTCAGGGTTCGTGGGTTCAAGCCCCACATCAGGCTCTCCACTGGCAGCGCAGAAGATGCTTGAAATCTTCTTTCTCCCTCTCTCTTTGCCCCTCCTCACACTGCCTCTGTCTCTCTCAAAATAAATAAATAACCTTTATTTTTTTTAATTTACATAGAAAGAAATGCTAAAGATTGAAAAAAAAAACATATACAGTATGATTAAAGTGTAGATTTCCTAATATTTCCAGTCTAGGATATTTACTAGCTTCTCCCTCAATTAGGAAATATTTCAGAAAATCCTTTGTTAATCAATGAAATAAAGATATATTGGGGCACCTGGGTGACTCATTTGGTTGAACAAACAACTCTGGATTTCAGCTCAGGTCACGATCCCAGGATCATGAGACAGAACCCTGTGTCAGACTCCAACTGATCACGGAGCCTGATTAGGATTCTCTGCCTCCCTCCCTCTGCTTCCAGCCCCTTTTAAAAAAAAAAGTATATTAAATAAAATATATTCTTGGTTTATTTTCAATGTACTATCTATATATTAGAGTAAAAAATGGGCATGTATAACCCCTGATGAAATGTATATTGAGCTTTATTATTTTGTACTTGAGATAAGTTTAGCAAAATAGTTCCACATGTGAAAATATTTTTCATAGTATGTTTTATGAGGCAGCAATTGCAAGATTGCAAAAACTCAAAGCCATAAGTGCATGAATTGTTACATGATTTTATCAGTGTGGTAAATTTTCTAAAAATGTATCCTCGACGTACACTAGAGAATCATTATAATACTTTCTGACAAAATGGACATACACCAAGGAAACCTTTAAAAGGGGTTCTCTATTTTTCAAAAGTGAAAGTGCTTTAAAAAGTTGCCACAATTAAAGATACTGTAAGTTTTGTGTGTGTGTATTTCAAATATGCTAAAAATATTAAAATTGACAAATGACCAAATGTTTTTGGTAAGTTACATCAGTAATCATTTGGTCAACAATGTCACTGCTCTAGAGTCCAGAGTATACTTCCAACAACAAATTATAGGACTCAAGGAACAGACAAACATATTTTTTTTTAATTTTTTGTTTATTTTTAAGAGAGAGACAGAGTGCGAGTTGGGGAGAGGCAGAGAGAGAGAGGGAGACACAGAATCTGAGGCAGGCTCCAGGCTCCAAGCTGTCAGCACAGAGCCCGACAACTTGGGACTCGAACTCACTAACTGCAAGATCATGACCTGAGCCAAAGCTGGAAGCCCAACTGGCTGAGCTACCCAGCTGCCCCCAGACAAGCATATGCTTGAAGGGAAATGGGGATCTCAAGCTGTGGTTCTGATTGACTGATTATGGTGATTATGCTTCGGCTATTTTCCCCTCAGATCAGGCTGACATCCTTCATAGGAGCCTTCTACTAGAATAACTTAAGAACATAGAACCTGAACCAGAGGGCATGTATTTAGGTACCATCTCTGACATTTACCGTTTGGTGTATCTCAGGCCAATTAGTTTACATATGTATATCTTAATTTCACCACCTGCAAACTGTGGGTAATAAATATTACTACTTAGTAATTAGAAGAGCGCCTACTGTAGAAACAACATTCAATAGCTAGGTACAACATCATCCAAGATGTCACAAATTAGTATATTTTTTATTTTCAAATATTAAACTTGAGATAAATACCACTCTTGATCCCCGACATAATGAAGTGGATTATTTCTCACAAAAAGAGAGAAAAAAAATCCACCCAACCCTTAGATTTTTGCCCCAATTTATCCTCTGAATTAGAGAAACTGATTTTTGATAGCACTGTCATAGAAATCTTTTATTGTGTCACAGGTGATTCATGGAACAGTTCAGTTTCTAGAGCTACTAGAGATCTGAAATTGCAAGTCACTGTGGCTATACTAGAATACCTGGAAAACCCTTGGCCTATTTTATTATCAGAGTCCTCTACATGTATCAATTATAATTGAATTCAGATAATCCCATAATAGTCTGAAGAAAATAAAACATTTGCTATCGCTAGAGCCCATTAGATAAAGATGATTTTGTCTATTGCAGGGTTTTGCTTCCAACCTTAACCCATCATACAAGAATGCCGCCATTCTGATGGAAGTTAAACCTTGCCCCTGATCTCCAACTTCAAGTGTTGTTGTGGTTATATATTCACTCACAGATATGTATGTAACAATATTTGGCATGAAAAGATACTATAAAATAAAGAGAAGAGAAAGTTATACAGAAGACTCTGAAGAAGGTAAATAGTCCCTTAGGCTGTTTTGTATAAGAATCTTTATGGAATTAATAGACATCATAAATAAAAGGTAAGCACACACAGACAATGAAATAGTAGAAGAGATGCATAAAGAGAGATCAAAATTAAGTGAAAAGTCAACTGGGTAAGTTTAATGAAGAATATAGAACATGGAAATATTGCAAGGAATTTAAAATGCAATATCCTATTTAAAATGCAAGAGGGAGGGGCACCTGAGTGGCTCAGTCGGTTGAGTGTCCGACTTCGGCTAGGTCATGATCTCACAGTTCGTGGGTTCGAGCCCGGTGTCGGGCTCTGTGCTGACAGCTGACAGCTCGGAGCCTGGAGCCTACTTCAGGTTCTGTGTCTCCCTCTCTCTCTGCTCCTCCCCTGCTCACATGCTGTCCCTCTCTCTCTCTCTCAAAAATAAATAAAGATTAAAACAAAATTTTTTTTTAAATGCATGAGGGAAGCAACATATAACAGATGTTGCCAAAAATCTTACCAGTGATGTAAGCCAGGGAAAATAGAAAAATATTCAAATAATGAAAATATTAAAAGATAATTATGGAGGGCAAAGAATGGAGACCTATGCTCAGCATTTCAGGTGTTTCTGAGGAATAAATAAAAATATTTTAAAGAAGAGCATCTTAAAATCTCTAATCAGTAGGCAATTATAAAGATTTGTTTCAAGTTGCTTTGTATTAATCCCCAGTAATTGCATTGTGGAAAAGATATGAATTATGCATTTCAACATTATTGAATCATACAGGTTCAGTTTAAGGCCTCATATATGGGCAATTTATGGAAACATTATGAGGAATGAAAAGAGGGCTAATAATGGTGGCCAAGTTTTATGCAAGACTTACCATGTGTCTGATGTTGTTCTAAGTGCTTTACACATATTGATATATTTAATTTCAAAACAACCATAATCCTCAAAATAACCTAAATTTCAGATGAGGAAACTAAATAAAAAAGATAACGAACTTGAATAAGGTCTACTCAGCTAATAAGAGGAGAAAGTTTGCTTGTATCTGGCCTCTTGTCAACAACATGTATCTTCCTGATCAGAATACCCACAAGAAGCTATTTCCGGGCATGGATTTTTTTTTGTTCTATCCCCCCAATATGAAGAGTGTCTGATACTGTTGGTAGAGTGTGTAGAGAAAGGGGACCCTCTTACACTGTGGGTGGGGATGCAAAATGGTGCAGCCACTCTGGAAAACAGTATGGAGTTTCCTCAAAAAGTTAAAAATAGAACTTCCTGATGACCCAGCAACTGCACTATTAGATATTTACCCAAAGGATACAAAAATACTGATTCAAAGGGGCACATGCACTCCAATGTTTATAGCAGCATTATCAACAGTAGCCTAATTGTGGAAAAAGCCCAAATGTCCATCACCTGATGAATGGATAAAGATGTGGTACGTGTGTGTGTGTGTGTGTGTGTGTTCCATTATATATATAAATATTCAAATATAGATATAGATATAGATATAGATATAGATAGATAGATAGATAGATAAATGGAATATTAGCCATAAAAAAGAATGACATCTTGTCATTTGCAAGGACTTGGATGGAACTAGAGTATATCATGCTAAGCAAAATAAGTCAGTCAGAGAAAAATACAATAGGATTTCACTTATTTGGAATTTAAGAAATGAAACAGATGTACACAGGAAGGGAAAAGAGAGAGGCAAACCATAAAACAGACTCTAAATTACAGAGAACAAACTGAGGGTTGCTGGGGGGAGGTGAGTGAGGGGAAAGGTTGACTGGGTGATGGGTATCAAGAAGGGCATCTATTGTAATGAGCATGGAGGGTTATATGTAAGTGATGAATCACTAAATTTTACTCCTGAAAGTAATATCACACTATATTACCTCACTAGAATTTAAATACAAAATTGAAACACAGAAAAAAGAGTGTCTAATACATAATAAACAATAAATTTTTAAAATACATATTTTTACATCAGCCTCATTATTCATATTTTAAACAATTTTATTTGTCTAATTAGTTAGGAATGTTAAAACATTTAAAGACTACCCCTGGGGAGCACCTGGGTGGCTTAGTCGGTTAAGTGGCCAACTTTGGCTCAGGTCATGCTCTCAAGGCTCATGAGTTTGAGTCCCTCAGAGGGCCCTGTGCTGACAGGTCGGAACCTAAAGCCTGCTTCAGATTCTGTCTCTCTATCTCTCTCTCTCTCTCTCTCTGCCCCTCCCCAGCTCATACTCTGTCTCTGTCTCTCTCAAAAATAAATAAATATTAAAAAAATTATTGAAAAAATTAAAAACTCTACCCCTGACATATTCCCTCTACCTTTGAACAGATTTTATTTTGTATATTTGGTGGTTTAACAAAAGACATGAAAAATCGTGACTATAAATGTTCCACAGATTATTCTTTTCATCCAAGAAATTACTGTCCCAAAATTTAATTTTAGAGATAAATTGCCATCTTTGTTTTTATCCTAACACCATCTTTATTATAATTTATCTTAGTCCATGCTTTCATTGTTAACTTTTTCTCAATTTTTGCATGTTTTCTAAAAAAAAAATATATTGTTGTACTTTGATTTTTAAACTCATTCATACAGCCTTGGTTTTAACCATTTAATGCACATTTGTTAATATATTGGTTTATTTGCTATGTTTTCCTCTTTTTTTTTACTATTGTTATGCATTTTCATTTCACTAATAGTTATCTTAAAGTAAAAAATACAAATGAAAATGTTTCTACAATTGTCAAAGTTAAGAACAAAAATACATTTGTTTGCTTTTTCCCAAAAAGAATTTAGCATAACTGAACAATTCTATTTCCTAGTCTCTACTTCCCACCATTGTCAAAGTACTGAGGTTATAACTTGAAATACTAATATTATGTTTGGTTTTGTCCAGAAATTTATAAATCATAAGTCTTTTCTTTAGGCATCTATATTGTTCTAGAATTATGCATCTACTCTATCAGGGCTGCAAAAACAAAGTAGACATTCATATATGTATTAAACACACACACTTACATACTGGGTCATGACACTGAGATTCTGTCAGCCAAAAGAGTCCCCACAAAAGACAAAAAAAGCAAGTTTATGCCAAACTAAAGGTTAGAAAGAAATATATGGAAGAAGAGAGTTCTTTGCTTTGCTCAGAGAGGACTGGAGAAGAGTCAGCATCATTGGTAGCAAGAAGAGTATTGCCAACTGACTTTGAAGCAAGACAAGGGTTAAAGACCAGAGGTCTGACACAGGGAAGTTATTTATTTATTCAAGACATTTCCTTCTAATGTTTAAATGTGACTTTATTTTCCCATTCACCTATCTTTTTTACTCCTCTATAACATAATTACTAAATTATCGCTTCACTTTCTACACAGTGTGGTTGTTACATCCCTCACTTTTAATTTCTTTTTTCCTTTATATTTTTCAACTTAAAAAAAAAGAAATATTGGTCATTACTCAAAAAAGTGACTCTAACATTGTCATGCAGAGTTAGACAAAGGACAAAAGGCTTCAGAAATCATATAAGCAGTAGTAAATTGGAAACAAAAATCAAGAAGTGAAGGAAAGTATTTTCAAGTTGGGTTAGAGTAAGGAGTCTCATCTACCCAGATCAAGCATTAAAAGATGAAAGTGAGATAAAATACTTGGCTAAAGTTGAAACTTGATATACGTCCATGGAATGTGGGACATTGAATTTTAAAAGTGAAACTTTTTGTGGGGCGCCTGGATGGCTCAGTTGGTTAAGTGTCTTACTTTGGCTCAGATCATGATCTCACGGTTTGTGAGTTTGAGCACCGCATTGGGCTCTGTGCTGACAGCTCAGAACCTGGAGCCCACTTTAGATTCTGTGTCTCCCTCTCTCTCTGCCCCCCTCCCCCACTCACGCTCTGTCTCTCTCTCTCAATAATAATAAACGTTAAAAAAATAAAAATAAAAAAATAAAAGTGAAACCTTCTAAAATGGAAGGTTAGGATTATGGCCCAACATGAATATGGCAGACAAAGCTGAAGCTTACATTCAATGTGTTTAGTAGTGTCTTGAGCAAAATATTTTTGCACATATTCAGCATACAGCTTCCAATATTCATGTAGAAATTTCGTCTTATCCATGCGTCTTTAGATTTACTTACCTTAATTTAATGCAAATGAATCTGTACCCCAGATATATATTGAAATATGTGATGAATAATACATCATAGAATAGATTATAACACACACAAACACATACACATGTGTCCTTCCCATAGTATTAAGTTCACCAATTGTGTTTAAGAACAGGCTGTAAGTTTTAATATTTTAAATATCTCTAATATTTTTAAAAATATCATATAATTTCTTGTCCTAGCATGCTTATTTTTTGCATTTTAAATTTGTAATTAAGTTTAGAAAGAGGCTATAATTTGAAGTATATAGAGAATATTATTTCAAGTAATTTTATAATTCAGAATATTTATTAAATGTATACAAGTTTAGTGAGGGAATATAATTTTTGAGAATTGTTTATACACCATGTCAGAAATTTAACCTCTTGAAATAATCAAACACACTGCATTCACAATTGTAGTTAACAATATTTAAGTCATGTAATTTATCAATTCACTTTTGCTTACTCACAAACATCACTAAAACAATTTTCTGTCACCATTTACTTTCAAACTGTTTCCCTCTTTTTTTTTCTTATCCTAAAATTTTTTTTCCCTTCTCATTGTCAAACTTTCCTCATTTGGCTTCTGGGAATAATACTTGCTTGGTTTTTTTTTCTCCTAGACTTCTAAACTTTTAACCTCCATGCATTCAGAGGTATATTCAGAATTCTCCTTTCTATTGATACTTACATTCTCAATGACCTCTGTATGATCTTAGGCTAATATCCTAACTTTTTTGTGCTTTGGCTTCCCCTCTGTAAATTGGGGTAACTGTACCAATCTCATAGAATTCTGTGGACTAGAGGAATTAATACACAATTAGAAAAATGATTAGGATATATTTGTTTACTATGAGCCATGTATAAGTTCTGCTATTATTACTATTGAGTCATCAGTCATCTGTCTCATGGCTTTAAATACCTTTTAGAGACTGATCACTTCCAAATGAAGGTCTCCAGCTCAGACCTCTTCCCAACTGGACTCACACATGTGACTGCATCTTACCTGTGGGGCATATGTTCCAAGACCCCCAATGGATGCCTGAAACCACAGATAATACCAAAACCTATATCTACTATGTTTTTTCCTACCCATACATATCTACAATAAAGTTTAATTTCTAAGTTAGGCACAGTACAAGATTACCAACAACAATAATTAAACAGAACAATTATAACCACATATTATAATAACATTTATATGAATGTGGTCTCTCTCACTCAAAATATCTTATTACTGTACTCACCCTTCTTCTTCTTGTGATGATGTGAGATGATAAAATGACTACATGATGAGATGAAGTGAGGTGAATGACGCAGGCACTGTAATTCAGCATTAGGTTACTATTGACCTTCTGAGGATAGGCCAAAAGGAGGTTCCTGGGCTTCCAGACCAGAGTCAACCACAGGTAACTGAAATTGCAGAAAGCAAAATTGTGGATAAAGGGAAACTGCTGTATTTCAATTCGGGTGTTGTCTCAGTCTGTTCAGGCTACTATGACAAAGTACCATAAATGGGGTAACGTATAAACAACAGAAATTTATTTCTCACAGTTCTAGAGGCTGGAAGTCTATTGAGACTTACCATCTATTCATATTCAAATTTTATCCTTTGTTGCAGGAGTGACTTTGTTGTTGACACATTGTAATTTTTTTAACATACTTTCCCTTTCTTTTAAGTATGGAATAGATCCCTTCCTTCCCCTACCCTTTTGTCCCACAGATGACTCTTTATAAAACAACTGTCCTGGTTATCTCAAATAGCTAATGTTATAGGGAAAAATTAGTATAATACTCCTGAAATCCTGGATCAGGAGATTCGAACGGGAGGTAATCTTGCTATCACAGTATGGAATTCCAATTTTTAATTCTTAATTTTTCGTTAAAAGATGGAATAACCCTAAAAGAAAAGTAACCAATTGCAATAATAAATCCTTAGAAATGATCTTTCAAATGTTTATAGGCTGTTAAGTTCTTTGGTTGTATCCCCATTATTTGAAATCCTACACATAACTTAAGGTTCTTCTACCCAATGCGTTATACTCTCCATATTCTTATACCATTTTCTTCAAACATTTTTGCCAGAAAAGTGATGTAATTTTCCGGTACTACGAAAACTCACACAAATATGAGAAGTCATGTCAGATGGCAGACTATGAGAAGTCATGTCACATCTAGGGATAGAACTTTCACACTCCCTAAAGTTCTTAAACCATTCCTTCAAATCCTATCCTAAAATTATTGTCAGAACAGTACACAATGAGCAAATGACCGTTTATCATTTTCAAGCTAGATGGAGTTTTCAGATTATCTGTTCATCCTCCTTATTTTAGTGACCATATGTTAAAAATGTATAAAATCCCAAAAATATTAGTTGGTATTACTTTATATTTTTGCTGAAAATGACATATGCATTCCAAAAAAAATCTATTACTGTGGAAGTGGTGGTTTATTTTTTTCCTCATAGACCAAATAGAGTATTTGAAACATTTTGCCTTATGCATATCTCTTTGGACAGAGATGAAGTTGAGAAGAACATAGATAATAAGGAAGAACCAGATATATTTTCCTGATCAAACTAAGAGGAATAGAGAGTAACAAATGTCTTTATGTAACATAGACTTTTATATTCTTCTTAATAATTTATGCTCTGAAATAATCCCGCAGATATTCAAGAAACATGTTCACTAATTTGGTCACTCACTTATACTTTAAAAAGAAAAGAGCCCTAATGTTTTTTAAATTGATTACACTCAGAATTTTTCAGCATCTCTGAGTGCTTTCTGAATGAGGAATTTTAGTTCCAAAGATTGTTGACAGAACTGACTTAAGTACATCGGCTCATGCATGATATGTTGTCTCTTCTTTGGAACTGTTCATATTGTTTTTCTTCCTCTTGTGGATGTTTATTTGAAGGATGAATAGGTCATTCTTAGCAGGAGAGCTCTTCACGTGACTGCCAGATTCTGAAGACAGATGAGTCAGTTCCACACAGACTACAAATTATGCATGCTGGATAAATCTATATTCATATTCGCATTTGACCTAAGCTTCAACTTTAAAAATAGATTTAACAGAAATTATACGGAAATTTCAAAAATTGTTTTGCTAGGAAGCAAACAAGTTATGCAATACAATTTAAAAAAAGAATGTTCCCTCTGCTAGAAAGAGATCACATTAGCAGTGAAATACTATATGTCAGTCTGAGCTTAAGCCCAAATTCAAGAACATATTGTACACAAAACTTCTGAAATCTATTTATCTGCTGTGTGATTGATAGCTATTGCTGCAGTTCGGAGACCTTTGGGCTTTACCGCCTTTCCACTGTTTGTCATTATAGAATATTCTTTGAATGGAAAGTTATGTCGTTTTCAGGGCCAGTGGAAAATAGGCCAGAATGTGGAGGTGCTAGTTAGAGTATAAGAACATTGATTTAGTAGGCAAGGAGCTGGCTTCAAATCCTACTCCAGCCACTTAGATCATATGTGCAAATGAGCATAAGAATTGCCTCAGTTTACCCATCTGTAAAATGACTAACAATGACCCCTACTTCGTAGGACAAACCTCAGGTGTGCCCTACCTGACATAAATTGTAAGAGACTTAGCACACTGTCTAGTAATACTTAAGAAAGGCTAGCTTTGTTTTTAATTAGATCTTTTTGTATCCCCTATTGCACAGTAAGTGTAAGCATGATTTTTCTTAAATTTTATTATGTGCTCCAAGATCTCAGAAATATTTGTCCTACCTCTTTTCCTGGTATACACAAACTGGAAAACTTAGTCTGCTTTTCACTAGGAGCTGCACCCAATTTAAGAAACAAAGAAAACGAAACAAAACAAAAAGAAATCTGCAGCGAGCAGGCATACAACGGTGGATACTGACTCTGATCTGAATTCCTTCTTCCTTGGTAAAGCGAAAGGAGTTACTGGAGTACGGACTGAAAATATCTCAATTTGGAAATGCAACCATTTCCTTTTCTTTCCTTTTCTCTTTTTTAAGTAGTGTGAGTCTTCATTATTTTCTTCTGAAATCTTGGATTTCAGAGGATAAACTTATTTGAGCTTTCAAAAACAAAAGATCTATAGAAGAATGGGTGAATTTGGAGATTATACATATTTTAAATAAATTGATAATAATAACCAGTATTTTAGAGAGTTCCACACACTTAATTCTCACAGAAGTTCTGTGAATTAGGTATAGTCTTTCTAGTTTCACAAATTAAAAAACTGATACCCAATAGTTCAAGGGTTTTTTTTTCAGGTTTTCATAAGTTGTAGGTGAAGAATTCAGAATTAGAACGTGGATGTGACCCACTGACCAAAAAATATTGCTTTGTGGTAGTAGAAAAACAAGTGTTAATCAAAATGCAGAGCCTGACCTTTCTTTCTGGGACTGTATAGATGAATCTGAGCAGGAACTAAGGCTATTTACTAGTTCCATCTTTTTTGGCTGGGAAATATTAAATAACCAAAGAACTCACCCAAAGGTATGTATATTACAGGAAAGATATTGAGTTTAGCATATGGCTTTCAGATATTATCTTCTGAATTGTCCCTGAGAGTTATGGAGGCCAGTACCCCTGAAGACATAGGTCTTCCTAACATCACTAATCAGAAAAAGATGCATGCCTTCAGAGGTAACAAAAAGCATCCCAAAATCTGTATCTAAGATCATTTATCCTAGAACTTTGTGTTCCTGAGTAGATTTTGAGGATCTCATATTAGTAGGGGAGAGATCACAGTGGTAACACAGGAGGGACTTTATAGAGAACATCATACTGCTCTAGAACAAAATAAGTATTTTTAGTCAGCTTATCATGATATATGCCATTGTTTTCTGTTATCTGTTACAAGTACTGCCATTTAAATATTACAGACAGGATTCAGATGGGCTACAGAAAGACATTTTTCAAAAGTCATCAGTTCATGCCCGGGTCAAGAAAATGGCAAGAATTTTCCTTTTATAACCCAAAGTAGAAAATCTGAAGTTGACTTTCTAAATAGATTAAAAACCACTTCAACTACACCAAAGTCATACAGAATGAAATAATCAACACCTATGTATCTGCTCTCCAGCTTATGAAAAGGCATTACAAAAGGCAATGAAAACCAGTGTCAGCCCCTCCATCAACCTACTTCCCTATTACAAGCTAACCACTATGCTGAATTTGATACTTAATTCTATGTACATAATTTCACCTTACTGAAGTTGTTTATGTTCTTAAGACATAATACCACTAATCAAATTGCGTAATTTTAAACCTCATACAAACCACATTATACTCTCCATATTCTTATACCATTTTTCACTCAAATTTATGTTTTTGAGATTTATCCATGTTGATACATGTAACTCTAGTTCATTCACTTCTACATATTACACACCACTGCATGGATAAAAAAAAGTCTTGATTTTTGCAAGCATTTCAATATTTTCTGATTTCTTCCTTTACAAACGTCACTGCTCTGAACATTTTACACATCTCAATATGCACAAGATTTAGAGTATAACTGAGTGGAATGGAAAGGGCATCACCACCTTCAAATGCACTATTTCCTAAATTGGTCTTTCCAAGTGATTAAAACAATTAACATTCCCATGTGTAACAAAAAGTTTTCTGTAAAACTAGACTATTAATTTCATGAGCATGAAAAGCTTCTTATTTTTACTATACTTTGGATTTTCCTGATTATTATTGAAACTTCATTTCATATTTTATTGGCTAATCAGGTTTCTCCTTGCTGAGTTGTCTCTTAATATTATTTACTTACCTTGCTACTTATAGATTGGATAGTTTTATAGTGATGTTAAAATGACCCTAATATAATCTGCACTAATGTTATGAGAGTTATAAACATTGTAGATTTCCTATCCCACCTGTAACATAGTCGTTTTCCTATGTTGCACAAGAATTTCATTTTCTTTTATTTATTTTTTTAGGATTTTAAATTTTAATGTGTTAAGGATAATTTGTGTATTGTTTGCAATATATTTCTTCACCAATGGCCATAAAAAAAAAAAAAAGAGGATTCTCATACTTACACATTTATCTATATGTTGTCTAAATTGGGGGGTTCAATTTCATTTGTTCATAGAGAACCAACTGTTCAGGTCTTTTAATTTTGTATCTGTCATTTCCTTAGCTCTCTCATGTTGTATTTTCATGTATGACAGACTGGTATCTATACTCTGTTTAGTTCCACTGGTCTTTATCCATGAGCTGACTAAACAACGTCTTGGTTGCATAACTTTATAAAATGGTTTGATACCTGAGGAGTAGTTCCCACACAACTTCTTGTTCCTCAAAATATTCTCAGCTATTCAAAGTCCATAACCTCCCAATTCAAATTTAGAATTAATCGCAAATTCGAGATTGGTCAGATTCCTAAACCTAAAGATAATTTGAAAAATATTAATAATCTTAACATTTCGCATCTTCTATCCATGAACATTATATAACTTTTCTTTTTTACAAATTCCTCCAAAATTTAATGAAAGACTTTAATAAAAAAATTCTGAATTTTCACCATGTTTCTTCACTTTTAATGTAATTCACTTATAAATACCTATCATTGCTTTATTGTAAGTTATTAGTTTTTAAATCTATCATCTGCTGCTGAACTATAGAAATGGAATTTGACAGTTATATACTAATCTTACATGCAACTTTGCTGAACTCCTTCATTAATTCTAATAAATTATCTATATATAATCTATAGTTAACTATGGAGTTGGATATATCTTTTTGTTGTTGTTGTTTATCCAAAGTCACAATTTAATTCGTGTTAGAATAGAATTTCCATCTTGGTTTTTATAACTAAAAAGCCAGTGCTCTTTACCTATTGTATACCCATCTTTTTTTTTTGTTAAGGATAATTGGAAAATGAGATTTGAGGCACTATTTCTGGATTGAAAAAAAAATGATTTCTTCTATTGAGAATTTGTTAGAAAATGTATAAATAGAATTTGTGAGCTATACATTATTCTACTTTTTAAATCCCAACTTTAATGTAAAATATGTAGTAGTTAATTAAAATTGTTCTTCAGATAACAAAAATTATTAATACTGTTTTTCTTTTAGGGAAAGAATTCCACAATGTAGAGACTGATTTTATTCTGAAGAAACTTGTACTCTGACTGTACTAAGTCTCAGATTAATCACTCTTCGGTTTATATATTTTTAATGTGAAATACTTTCTTTTTAAATTTTTTTAAATGTTTATGTATTTTTGAGAGAGAGAGAGAGAGAGAGCGAGCGAGCATGAGCGGGGCAGGGGAAGAGAGAGGGGGAGACACAGAATCCAAAGCAGGGAATGCGGGCTCGAACTCACAGATTGTGAGATCGTGACCTGAGCTGAAGTGGGACGCTTAACCCACTGAGTCACCCAGATGTCCCCATGTGAAATGTTTTCTAATTTATAAGTAATTTTTATTTTATTTTAAAAAGTATGGAACGCTTCATGAATTTGCGTGTCATCCTTGCGCAGGGGCTATGCTAATCTTCTCTGTATCCTTCCAATTTAAGTATCCAACTGGATTTGGATATATCTTATATGAAATAAAGAAATGCAGTTTGTCTGTGTTTGTTTTATTTTCTTATTTTACAATTTTACTAGGCTACCTGGTAGAATGTTGAACAGATACATTGAGGGTGGGCATCCTTGTCTGATTCTCATTTTTTAAGGAAATGGTTTTAACATTTCAACTTTATTAAAGTGTTCAAAGTAGGTTTTCGATCAATATCCTGTAAGACGTTTTCTTCTATGTTTAGCTTGTTTTTTGTTGTTCTTTTTTAAATAATGAATCGGTTTTGAATTTCATTCTGTGGTTTTTCTGAGTTGCTGAGATAACCACACGCCTTTTCTTTAATTTCTTAATGTGATAAACTCATTAGTACATATTTCAAAAGGCAAGCAATCTGTGCTTTTACATTTGCTTCTATTTTACTAAATTTCCTTTATTTCTCTTTCTAAAAATTTTTCCATTGCCTTCTGTGTTCATAAATAAGAAGAGTCTATAATTTTCCTTTCTTCTATTCCCAGAAATACTTTAACATTGGCATCATCTTTTGCTTAAACTTCCGGTGAAATTCATTAACAAAACTATCTGGAGCAAATACTTTCTTTTCTTTCTCTCTTGATTCTTATATGAATTCAGATTCTTTAATATATTTGTATATATACATACGGATGTTTGCTAATTCATCTTAAGGCAAGTTTGCTTAGTTATATGTTACTAGGAAAAAGTCCATTTGTCATGTTTCTAGTTAATTATTCTAAAGTAATTACTAGTATTCACTTATTATTTTATTAGTCTCCATTTATAGTTTTGTCTTCATTTTATTTTTTAATAATTTTATTAATTCTGCTTTCTCTCTATTATTTTCTTGGTCCATCTCACTAGGGCCTTATCAGTTCAAACACTGGCCTTACCTTCTCTATTGTATCTTTATTTTTTTTTGTTTGCTTGTTTTATTTGACTCCCACTTTATCATATTACCTATTGCAAAATTTTTTTTGGTTTATTCTATAATCTTTTTCACACCTCTTAAATGTGACATTTACTTTTTCTTTCTTTCTTTTCTTCTTAAGTTTAACATTCATGCCACAAATGTCACTTTCAATTTATTTCCCCTGTATCCTGCTAATTAAGTTCTAAACCATTTTCTTTAATGTTTATATCTAAGTATTTTCTAATTCTAATGTTTCTAATTTCCGTATGATTCTTTCTTTGACTCCTGATTTAATCAAAAGCGTATCCTTACATTTTCAGTAATTATCAGTTATTTTTACTTCTATCTCAATCACACTGTTGTCAGAGAAAGCACTTTTCACAATAGTAAACCTTTAAAGTTTGAAACATGTCTTATGAGCTAGCATATGGCAAATTCTCTTAAAAATTCCATGTTCTTATAAGAAGCATGAGAATTTCTGAATCGCTAGATTCAGGATCCAATACATAGCCCTTAAGTCAAGCTCATCACTAATGTTATTTAAGGCATTTGTATCCTCAAAAGGCATGATTAACCTGTGACTTCAAGAAAGGTGTTAAAATCTCCCACAATAATGGTGAATTTCAAAACTCGACGTATACATGTTCAGTTTTTGCTTTATATATATTTAAGGCTATGTTGTTTTATAGTGAGAAATTTATTTTTTATTTTATTTATTTATTTTTCTTTCTTTCTTTCTTTATTTATTTTTTGAGAGACAGAGACAGAGACAGAAAGGGAGTGTGTTGGGGGCAGAGAGAGAGGAAGACACAGAATCCAAAGCAGGCTCCAGGCTCTGAGCTGTCAGCACAGAGCCCGACGTGGGTCTCGAACACACAAGCTGTGAGATCATGACCTGAGCCTAGGTCGGACGCTCAACTGACTGAGCTACCCAGGCTCCCCTATGGTGACAAATTTAGAATTGCTGTTTCTTCCCAAATCATTAAATTTTTAACGTATGCGGTGATCTTTATATTTAGTAAAAGTTTTCCCTTCTACTCTGTTACACGATCATCTTTTATTTAGTATTATTTACAACTTAGTAATGTTATCATATTTTGATATAGTATATATTGTATATATGTATTCCTTTATCCTGTGTAAATTTTAAGTGTGTTTCATGTAAAGAACACATATTTTTAAAAATTCTATCTAAAATTTTTAAGTGGTGAATTAAGTCCATTGGCATTTCCTATAATTATTGATATTTTGAATTTATACCAATATCTTGCTTTGTTCTTGCGATTTACTCTGCCTTTTCCATATTCTTTCCCATTCCTCATTCTGGATTTTATCATTCTGAATTTGGATTTTGGATTTATCATTTTTCTTTCTCTAGCGTTCGGGATATTATATTTTATACTTTGATTATTTTAATTATTATCTCCAATTAATTAATATCCCTATTATTTTAAGCAAGTTTATACTTAATATATTCCCATACTATTCTCTTGAACAGTCATAGAAAATTAGAAATCTTTAACTGCAAGTAACTCTTGGGCAACTTACATAGCACCTTAAGCCACTATTTCAGTTTCACCTTATTTTTACCTGCAAAAATAACCATATTTTTGTTTCATTTAGTGAAACTTGGTTTAATTTTACACATATGTTTACAATTTTTTTGTTGTTATTAGCTGATCATGTTACATCTTAGTTCTTCCTCTGGTTTTAATTTCCTCCATGCAAAGTACACAATGGAAGTTCCTCCATGAGGTTTTTTTAGTAATAAATCTCTGTTTTTGTTTGCCTGAAAATGTCTTTCTTTTGGCTGCATTCTTAAATTATTTTATGCATGATAATAAAATTCTATGTTGACTGCTATTTTTGTGTCATCGCATTCAGTATAGGATTTTTACACTCTGGCTATTACTGTTGTTGTTTACAAAGTATGCTGTCAGTGTAAAAAAATGTGTGTGGGGGGGGGAGGATATTTTCCTGGCCATATTCAAATATTGTTTTTGTCTTTGTGAGTTATGCAGTTTTTCTAAGATTTGTCATAATGTAAAAAATTTATTGCCTTAAAAAATCCTAGGAATATATACTACATAAATTTAAACTGCAGATTTGCATGAAGATATGCTTCTTTTAGTTAAAAATAGGTGTTATGAGTATTTTTACCTCATTCAGAATTCAAGCTATAGCTGATAATTCTTTTCAGATTTTTTTTTTTACTTTGGCTCTTTAAAATATTTTCTTTCCCACTGCTGAATTAAAGGAATTACATTTTGAACATTTTACATAGGAGACTCAATTGCAGAGCTCAAGCCTGGCTGATCTCTTTCTATAGATCTCTTAATACTCAACCTTCTCTGTTACCAAGATTCGCAAAAGTAGTGTCTGATTACCCACTTTATTTTCTGTTCTCTATTTTTGGCCACTAGGGATTTCTTTGAGCATTTCTTTGAAATGTGATTTATTGCATTTCATTCATGATTTTTTGGTGTTCTTCATTGATATATTTTTCAGTAATTAATGTCACCTGCATTTGGTTTTTATTAAAGTAGCTCAGAAGTGTCTTAGCTTATCTCGGGGTACTGAATTTAGTTTTTATATCACTTTAATACTGTATCTTTCCCCTCTCTAACACCTCTATGCAATGTCACCTCAAAGAAATAAAACCAGAACTGTATAAGGTGCTTTTACAGAGTTTCAAAGGACATGAAATGGTAAAGACATGCTTACACAGAAAACACACTTTGAATGCCAGGCATATGGTCACCCACACAATGGGACTTATTAAAAACTACTTAATAATGACAGACTAAACCAATTTGTCACTCAGTCAATTAAATTGAATTTCATACAGTAAGAGAGAGATTTATGTTAAGATTTATATGATGAAGGAGCTATCATCTGGGAATAAGAAGATATGTTCTCACACTAACATAAGTTCTTAAAATATGCATACTGACTGATTAACTTTGCTTTAAGATCCAAAATTCATAGCACAATTTTAGACCTAAATAGCACTATGGTTTTCAAAAAGTAAAAAAAAACTGATATTGTATATAAAAATACATAGAAATAGAATTTAAAACATATTTGAAGTTCTTCAAGGTTTTCCATGTTTGCTGAGTAACGTTATTTAATTATCTATCATAAACACATTTGGGCATGGCAGCTTTTGAATGAAAAGCAAATGATTCAAAAACATATTTTTGTCATTGAAAACATACCTTTGTCATTTTCATGCCTCATTTTATGGAGAATAAAGGAGACATTAAAGTTAGCAGGTCTTAGTCCTAAGTTATAAAAGTAGGCAAAACACTAGCATAAAGAATATTCTTTTAGCATGAAGAATGTTTTAAAAGTATATCAAATTTTATAATGAGGTCAAAGTAATTTTCTACAAAGATTTTCATATACATATAATTAAGATATATATTTGATAAATAATTATATATCGGATGATATATGAGATAATACATACCATCCTATACCAGTGTAAAATATAGCATTCAGGAGAGATGGTAATAATTTTGAATTTCTACAAATTCTCCCACAAATAACTAAAGAACTCAGATAACAAACCCAAATAGACACAGACAACAACAACAAAACTAGTGATAAGGTAGGAAAAAATGGAAAAAAAAAAAGACACAAATATAACCAAGACTTTTATGGTGTCACTTCTTTACAGGACAAAGTGGAAAATATGTAAAGAGGTTTCTAGTGCCTGGAGAGCTAGAAAACCCAAAAATCACTCAAATGTACTCCATGGATAATTTGGTAAGCTGATCTTGGAAGAAGTTGAAATGGAGTTTTCCAGCTTTAGGTTGCAGTTTATCATTTATTTGCAATTATTTAAAGTTCTAGATTTAGTTTGCAGTTCAATGCAGAGGGAAAAGTACAAGTGAGGTCAAGCAAAATCGATGTTGCTGAGGTTTCTGGATGCTATGAAGTCACACAACTCAGCAAATAAAATACTTGTCCAGGCAAAGACACACTGTGAAGAATCTCTTAGGGTAGAAATTATATTGACAAGCCTGGAAATATTCCAAATATCCATTGATATGCATCAGTTGGATAAAGCATAGTTCATTCACATAACAGAGAATTGCATAGCTATACATGTAAAAAAGAAAAACAAGAAAGCAAAAATGTATACAGGTTAGCAATATTTATCTAAGGAAGTTATGCATAAATTCAAATACATTTGTATTTTCTTATTTGTTTTAAAAATGAAAGCCTAAATCATACAGTGAATGATAGTGTTATTTATGCATGAGAGGGAGAATATAAAATGAGTCAGGGACAACAGCTAGACTTTTCTGAATTTATTTATTATTTATTTATCTACCCAACAGTATAGACTTTATTTTCTAGATTTTATATTAGAACATGTAAGTATTTTACATAACTACATTTTTTCAATATGCTGAAAACAAATCTAGAACTATTTTCAATAAAAAACACATTTTGGGTCATAATTTTGGTAGTATTCATAAGTTATTCTACATATGTAACATATGAACCAAGTAATTTTTTAAAGTCATTAAGAACCAAGATGTTTAACCAAAAAGAAAAGAGAAATGAATACAAAATAAAATAAGTTGGGTAAAAATGCTAAAATTATCATATTTGATTCGAAAGTATCAGTATAAATCTGTGATGAAATTTCTCTGACAGAAACGTTTTACTCTAACCACCAAAAAGGCCAAGAAGCAGGGAACAAATCAGTTGCCATCAAGAACCAAGTGCAAAGGCTCTTGTCTGTTACACCAGAGGAACTTGTGTTTGCTGGAGATACGGCCCAGTTCTGAGGCAGGATATGGAAAAGATGAACCTGGACCCTAAGCATATTATAAAACAAGGAAGCCACCAAAAATTACTCCATGCTTGTAAAAAAGACTCAGTAACTAACCTGAAGAGGCTTGCACTGGTAATATACAGAAGAGTTTTAATTTCAATACAATGTTAACAGTAATAGGTTGAAGCACATTAAATATTACGATGTGTAATTCAAAAATCAAATTAAAGAACACAAACAAAAAACTTCTTTAAACATATTTTCAAGACGCTACACAGTAACTCCTTGTTCTGAAAACTGGTGAATAGAGGGAAAGAATCAAGCATTTCTTATCTTTATGAACTGTACCTCAGGGTAACCGACCCAAGTAGATGAGGAGTGCTAGTTTCTCCCTATAGAAGTAATCCAGCTAATAAAAAGAGAAATAATAGAACTAGAATATCACCACTTTACAAACACCTAATTAAAAAGAAAAAAAAAAGCATCTTGGCAAGTTTTTCAATGGTCACTGTAACCTCACAAAAGCAGAAACAACTAGATGTCATATGCTCGTTGATAAAAGTACACACCACCATATATAAAGAACCCTTCCCCAAAACTCTATATTGAATCATTTCAAACCTCTAGAACTATCTACCAGTGTTCAGGAAATATAGGGGCAGAGCAACAGTTTTCATTTTGTTTTTGATTTCCTTTAAGTGCCAGGAGGACTCAGTCAAGAAAAAACAGAAAGTGAGAAATTACGAAACCACTACGGAACTGATGGCACAATTTCTTTAAAACAACATTTTGAAAGGAAAAAAGAAAGAGTAGGATAAATTACACATTAAAAGAGATTTAAGAGGATGCTTTCTAAACACAATGTTTAGATCTGAAACAATCCACTGAAAAAGTGAAATAATTAAGAAATTTGAATGTCATCTATTGGAAAATATTAAGTTAGATATTACTGGGTTGTTAGGGATGATACATTAATTGTTGGTATCGGTTTTAAAAGAATAATTTTATTTTAGAAAAGTTTATTGAAATAGTTGTGAATTAAATATTATATCTGGCATTTGTTTTGAAATAATAGAAGATACCAGTAAACATGGATAGAAGTACAAATGTCCAAAACCAAGAGATGATGGTTATTATAGCTGGGTACTGGCTTCACAGAGTTCATTTTACCATTACTTTTTCTTTGTATTTTTAAAATTTTCCACAACAAAAGCTAATCTGAAACGTTGGAAAATTTCATCTCATTTCACATAGAACATGCCACACTTAATTCCCCCCATTTCCCAGGCCTTCCCATTTCTTTTCATTGCTTTCTTTCTCTAAGAACACTCCAAGAGAAGCCACCTAGTTGATGGGTGAGAAGAACTGACTAAGATTAGGAACAAAAATCAGAATTTAATCTTTCTTGTCATGTCTGTCTGCTGTTCCATTTGATGAGAGCCTGACAAGGATGAAACCACATCATATTTTTTATCATAACATCAGGAATTACTATTTGATCAGCATTTAAAGGAGAATATTCATTAATGTAGATTCACAATTATGTTCAAAATGATGTTTTGATTTGTTTATTTAATAGACTTTTTATTATGATTACAGACCCCTAATTTGAGCAGTTATTCTAACACATTTACATACTTTGAAAAATTTAAATCACAGCATTAACTGAACTCAAAGTTAGTTGTCTTCCCCCCCCCAATAACATCATATTTGTTTTCAGAGAAACTATTTAACCACATTGGCAATATACGTTGACTACTACTCCTTTACTCTTCCCTGGAAAGACTGAAGAGTCCTCAGGTAAGGTCTTATTTCTTTCTGAGCAGTAAGCTAATAAGATTATTAAATAATTGATGAAATGAAACAATGTTAAGAAATTCAAGAGCTTATTTATAAACTGGGATTGAGAAACTTAGGGAGCACTCACAACCAGTAAAGATGAATACATCATGATCTCAAAGGGATGTAAATAGGTTTTCATTGTAACTAAAAATCCACGCCTCTAAAAAAAATGTAGAGTATTACGTTTGAAGAAAAAAATCTATCAGTGAATTATTAGGACATGAGCCATATTCAACCATAAAAATGGATGTGTCAGGGTATCTACAGCACTAAACAGGAAGAGTGAACCCCAAAGAGTCAAAATGGGTAAAAGTGATTATTTAACAGGTACATCCCCCAAATAAAATCCATGCATAATAATTTAATGACAATACTAAAGTTTCACCAATAAAATAATAGCAAGTGAGACAGAGATTTGCTGTAGAGCTGACATAAGAATTTAGGTTATCCCTAGTTATTTTTATGGTAATTAATAAATTAATATTATTCTCAAATGAATATGTTCTGTTTGATGAGCATATCAGGCCCTGAGGAATGAATCACTTTTGAGTACACTGATAATCACATTTCTGGAACTGCTTTAGTAACCTCATCAAAATTTTTGAATACAGTGAAGTCATGCTAGAGTGGCCAGTTTAATCTCAAATAACCTATTATAACAATTTAATCAATAGGCACCAGAGCCATATCCCTCAGTTTCAAATCCTGCCTCTATGGCTTACTAGCTGTGTGGCTTTGTTTAATAACCTACTATGTCTTATTTTAGCCATTTATAAATCAGACTTATTATAGAACTTACTTCATCAAATTGTCAGTTTTAATTTTTTTTCTTTTTACATCTGTAGCACCCATCACTTTCCATTCATGCATTCATGATGCATTTAAGCCACAGCAAAAATAAATAAAGAATTAAAGAATTAAATATAAACCATTTCCTCATATAAAACTTTGTCAATCATTATTGCCAACACGAATATGCATATTTAAAATAGCTTTTTCAATAAAAGTTTTGAAAGTTTGGAGAGATTCAAGATATTTGTAAAAATTCCTTGGGAAATTAGCTGTTCACAATGCTGTCATCTAAAGAAAAATATTTCAATGGAATTTTAAGGAAAATACATTTTAAGGGAAATTTTATTTTCGGGGCAATATTATTTCATAAGATCTGTTATTAATTAGTGTGTATTGTACATGCCCGTCAGAAACTTTTTAGGCTAGATATCATTAGTATCCTCACTTTGCAAATAAAAAACAGTTTTTGAGAGGTGATTGGCCTAAGGTCACGCAGTTTGCTAAGTAGTCACCTATTTTAGGATGCACACTTGATACTTGGTGGTGGTCACAGCCTTTGCCCACCAAATTGTACACAAAGCAATTTCAGAAGGAAAATTTATGGCCACACATATTACAATATTATTTGTTCAGGAGCTTGTTGTATACTTAATGATGTTCCCCAAAATTCCTATGTTGACGCTCTAACTACCAATGTGACTATATTTGGAAATAGGGCTTTTAGGGGGTAATTAAGATTGAATGAGGATGTATGCTTGTGCCCTGTTCTCATAGGATTAGTATCCTTTATAAGAAGAGACACCAGAGCTCCATGTTTCTCTCTCTCTACCCTCCTTCCAGGTCCGCTGTCATGTGAGACAACAGCATGCAGAAACCCTCTGCAAGCCATGAAGAAACCACACCAGAATCTGATGTTGTCAGACCCTGATCTTGAACTTCCAACCTCCAGAACTTTAAGAAAATAAATCTCTGTTGTTTAAGCTGCACTTAGGGTAACCTGAGCTAATTCAGAGTGTTGCTCTCATTCTCAGAAGTATCAACTGGATTTGAGTAAACACAATAAAAAAAAAACTGAAAAATTTCATACAGATCAAGTGTTTTCTCCTGTTTTCTGTTTTATGCTAGTGGGTTTTTGTTTGTTTGTTTGTTTGTTTTTGTTTTTTTAATCTTGCATCATCTTTCTTACGTTCCCTTGAACTTGAGTTTTTAATTCCTGGGTACAATTAAATACAGGATATTCCACAGGTCCAGGACTGGTCATTTTTCCAACCTTGGATTTCCTAGCAACTATGGCTATGCTCTCCTTAAATTTTAGTTCCTCAGAAAAGCCTTCTGTTTTTATCATTTGGACATAGTGCCTGGTGATAATAGACAGGCTATGATTTTTTGTCTTTCCTCTGAACTAGAATTCAAATGAAGGATATGCTAAACACAGCTGTTGCTGTGTATAATGACATTCAGTATGTGGATGCTGCATCCAGATTCCATTTTAGGGCAACCATCTGTCCTTTCGCTGGCAAAATAATGGAAGATTTATACCTTAATAAAACCACACACATAAGTGCAACCTATACTTTTCATGTGCCCTGCCTGCAGTTTCACATTCACTACTAAATTTTCTTTAAGCTTTTTCTAGCTTTAAGACTGTTTGGCAGGGAGATTCTGAACCTGTTAAGCCTGAACATGAGAGCTTTAGCATACTATATTTTGGACTCAGTATGGTTTTCAGTAAATCTTCATAGGTTGGAATGAATGTCATGAAATTTAAAATATTAAGAAACATTTTATATCTTTCTAGGACTATACAAACTAATATTTGTTTAGCACTGCAGAACTTATAAAACCCTCCTCCTTCTTATTTAATATCCAGAACATGTGGGCTTCCTCAAGCTCACACAATTTTCCTTGAAATACCTTGCCCTTTCCATCCATTACCCCTTATAGTTACCTATTTACCCATGCACTGAATTATTTTATATTATTTTACTTTACTTTACTTAACTTATCAATAATAATGATGATTTACTGAACAATCATTATATACCAGGCACTTACTTATTGCTTTAAGTAAATTATTTCAATCAACTGTAACAATATCCTGATGGAGACACCATTTCTTCAAAATGTCTAACATAAGAAGTTAGAAAAATTGGGGCACCTGGGTGGCTTGGTTGGTTAAGTGTCCAACTTCAGCTCTGGTCATGATCTCATGGCTTATGAGTTTGGACCCTGCATCCGGCTCTGTGCTGACAGCTCAGAGCCTGGAGCCTGTTTCAGATTCTGTCTCAGTCTTTGTCTGCTCCTCCCTCACTTGCATACTGTCTCTCTTACTCTCTCTCTCAAATATTAATAAACATTTAAAAGTAAGTTAGGAAAATCAATTGTCTACATACAGAAATACATTCAGAAATATACACATATTCTCCCTAATGTACAAAGAGAAAACTTCACATTGTACTTTTTGTGGTGGGGTCTATTGACAGTTTCTTACCCCCTTTATCTTCTTTTTCCTGGTTGAAATTAGCTAAGTTTTCCCACATTGAAAAATTTTATAATTGTAAAAGCCTGTCTGTTTGCTCATTAATTAGCTCTCACATATTGTCAAAAGACTGTCATATGCTTTCAACCTATTAACTCCGATTTTCATATTTGACTTCCAAAATTTCAAAACATAAATATGTACAATTATTACATGGGAAACTCTTTCCTGCCTTCCATATGATAATACATTTCAATTAACCATTCACTGAAAAAATTATTGAATACCTATATTGTGCTAAACACTGTTACGGGGACCAGGATCGTAGCAAAAATAAACAATACAGGCAAAATACCCCTTTTCTTTTGGAGCGTATACCATAATGGGGGCACCTATTCTCTAAGCATTTCTGTTCTTTTGCCTTGTATGAAAAGCTGGGGTACCTTGCTGTCAGTGTTCCGGGGACTGATTTGGAGCATTCGTCAGCATGGGTATGCTGTAGCACTGCTGTTCCAGCGGTGGCCTGCACACCACCAGCCTTGGCTCCATTTGAGTAGAGATGTCAAAGATGCCAAAGCAGGTCTACTGAACAGATCACAAGGTCATTTACAATTACACTGACATTTAAGAAAGGCTGACTTAGGGGCGCCTGGGTGGCTCAGTCGGTTAAGCGTCCGACTTCAGCTCAGGTCACGATCTCGCGGTCCGTGAGTTCGAGCCCCACGTAGGGCTCTGGGCTGACGGCTCAGAGCCTGGAGCCTGTTTCGGATTCTGTGTCTCCCTCTCTCTCTGCCCCTCCCCTGTTCATGCTCTGTCTCTCTCTGTCTCAAAAATAAATAAAAAACGTTAAAAAAAAATTAAAAAAAAAAAAGAAAAAAAAAGAAAGGCTGACTTATATGTATTTAATAGACACTGTTTTCACCTGAGGTGTCTTTTCCTCTCAGTGGTTTTCCACTCTTTTGTGCTTCAAAATCATGAAAACTTTCCTGCAATGTATATCCCCTTCTGTCTTCAACTCATCTACAATGTATGTGAAGTCAGAATTCCTCTTACAAATACCAAAAGCTAGAGACCAATAATTGTCTATTGAATGAGTAAATGATCACTTAAAAATAAATATTAATGGGCGCCTGGGTGGCTCAGTCGGTTGAGTGTCCGACTTCAGCTCAGGTCACGATCTCGCGGTCTGTGAGTTCAAGCCCCGCGTCGGGCTCTGGGCTGATGGCTCAGAGCCTGGGGCCTGCTTCCAATTCTGTGTCTCCCTCTCTCTCTGCCCCTCCCCAGTTCATGCTGTGTCTCTCTCTGTCCCAAAAATAAATAAACGTTAAAAAAAATTTAAAAAAATAAAAAAATAAATATTAAAATAAGTTCAACTTAACTTTTCTGAATTATATAATATATTGAAATGGAAAACAATATATTCTGTGTCCATAAAAGACTTTATCTATACACCAGTGGAGCTTGAAATATAACGTGTTTTAAAGCTGAAAAAAGTCTATATATATATATATACATATATATATATATATATATACACACATACATATATATATATATACACATATATATATACACATACACATGTATATATATATGCATATATATGTATATATATGCATATATATATATACACACACCTATCTATATGAATATTTTGACATTGTTGAAAAAGGACAGACTTTTTCAAAACTAACATATCACTACTTCTGCAGAAATTGACACACAAGCAAGAGAAATATATTCATGATTTGCCTTACCTTGCACACTCTACATACCAAGCAACAAAAATTGCACACACTTGCACTAACAGCTTTGCATCCATCTATTTTTAGGACAGGCAGCTACATCTTGCTCTCTACACTACAGGGAAACTGAACATGTGTGGGAAAATGTACTGCACTAATTCTGCTTAATACTCAGACTCACACAGATAATCGTGTGTATTGAAAAGGCAGGCTAGTAATTTTTTTCTTCTTTAAAGTACAATAAATAACTTAGTTTAATTGTATATTTCTCACATACTATTGTAAGATATATTCTGAAAAATAGTGTCAAAATGGCCAGTTTTCTTTTTTAATTTTTTTCTTTAATTTTTTAAGTTTATTTATCTATTTTGAGAGAGACAGAGTCAGCATGAACGGGGGAGAGGGAGAGAGAGAGGGAGAGAGAGACACAATCCCAAGTAGGCTCTGCATGGTCAGCACATCCCAACTCAGGGCTTGAACTCACGATCACGACTTGAGCCAAAATGGAGGGACAGACACTTAACTGACTGAGCCACCCAGGCACCCCGAAAATGGCCAGTCTTTGCATGTCATTCTCTTTCCTTATCACATTTTTCCTCAACAATTTGCATATTTTAGGGGTGCCTGGGTGGCTCAGTCATTTGAGCGTCCAACTTCGGCCCAGGTCATGAGCTCGCGGTTCATGAGTTGAAGCCCTGCTGGGGCTCTGTGCTGACAGCTCAGAGCCTGGAACCTGTTTCGGACTCTGTGCCTCCCTCTCTCTCTGTTCCTCCTCTGCTCGCACCCTGTCTTTCTCTCAAAAATAAATAAAGAATAAAAAAATTTAAAGAAAAACAATTTGCATATTGTAATCAATAGTTCCAAAATAAAAAAAAAAAGGGGATGCTTAAGGAAATACATAAACTATATATATAGTATATATACTATATAGTATATATAGTATACACACACACACACACACACACACATATATACACACTCTGATTCTGCATATGCTTCCAATGCACACTTGATTTTATATATTAAGTACATATGTCTGAAGCACTGCTTCTCTTTCTACAATTCTGGAAAACTTCAAGTGTAAAATTTAGTTTTAAACTTTTTATTTATTTTTTAATATAATTTATTGTCAAATTGGCTTACATACAACACCTAGTGCTCATCCCAACAAGTGCCCACCTCAATGCCCATCACTCTTTTTCCCTGTTCCCTACCACCCCCATCCACCCTGTTTGTTCTCTGTATTCAAAGTTTATTTATTTTGAGAGAGAAAGATTGCACACATATGAGCAGGGGAGGGGCAGAGAGAGAGGAAGAGAGAGGGAGACAGAGGGAAAGAGAGAGGGAGAGAGAGAATCCCAAGTAGGTTCCATACTGTCAGCATGGAGCACAAATGTGACACGAACTCAGTGATATCAAGACCTGAGCCGAAATCAAGTGTCAGATGCTTAACCAACTGAACCACCCAGGAGCCCCTAACTTTTTATTTTGAAATAAATTTAGATTTAGAGAAGATAGCAAAGATTGTAAAGATAGTCCCACATATCCCCCACCCAGTCCCATATTCGCTACCACTAATGCTAATATTTTACCTAATCAGGGTACAATAGTCAAAACTAAGAAACTAACATTGATACAATAATATTAACTACAGACATTATTCAGATCTCTCAAGTGTTTCCACTTATGGGTCTTCTATTTTAATGTTTCAAGACCAAATCTGGGATATCACATTGCATATAGTTGTTACGTATTTCCTCAAATCTGTGACTCCATCTTTCTTATGACCTGACATTTTTGAAAGTACTATTAATTGTTTAATAAAATGCCTTTCATTGGTTTTATATGATGTTTTCTCATGATTAGACTGAGGATTTGGATTTTGAGGAAGCATAGGAGGGAGGTTATGTGTCCCTCTAATTACATTGCATCAGGAAATACATAGTATCACTATTTTTACTACTGGTGGTATTAACCTCAATCTCTAGGGTAGTGTCTATTAAGTTTCTCTTTCTCAGTGTAAAGTTGGGGTTTTTTTCTTCCTCACTTGTTGCACTCTATTAGATGCCAGTACCGAAACTAAGTACATCCCACATTCAAGGGGAGGAAATTAAGCTCACCTCTTGAAGGAAGGAGTTTCAAACAATTTATGAACATATACAAAACACCACAGTAACTGATAGATACTTTGGAAGAGAAGCTTTTCAGACTTTGAAAATTTCCTATTTTTCCTTAAGTTTCTACTACCATTCTTGGTATTCCTCAATGCATCTTGCCTGTTGTAGCAATCATTATCATGGTGTTTTAATGGAGATTCTTCTACTTTTTTTTGTTTCTTCTACATGTATTAATTGGAGTTCTTCTGTAATAACTAGGTGTCTTTTTTCCTCCATGTAATTATTTATTGAATTATTTACTCATATCACTATAGATTCAAGGACAGTTTTATTCTCTGAGTTACAATCCAAGTGTATCACTGTTTATCTTATGGTCTAGTTGCGGCACAATTGTGTTAGTTGTAGCCAGTGGAAGGTTTTTCTCATTGGCTCTTGTGTCATTATCTCCCCCTCCTTCTCCTTCAACTCTTTCTCTTTCATCTTATTTTGTTTATTATTATTGTTATTATTGTTGTTGCTCTTACGGTTTGTATTTAAAATACTATCTTGCTTTCTGGCTCTATGAGCTATGGTAGGATCATCTTATATTTTTCCTACCACAGCAATTTCTCCAGGAAGTCTTGATTTCTTTAATTGGAGGATTATATTTAGAAACCAAAATATGGGTGTACGTGTTTTTCTTTGCTAGAACAGAGAGTGCTTCCAGGCTCTCTTGGAAGAGAGAGCATTAGGTACACCATTAGCGAAGGTACGTATGTATGCAGTATGCCATGTATATGCACATCTATAATCATCTCTGTACCATATATATTGTATCTCTATATAATAACCAATACGTGTTCTTTTTGGTATCTCCAACATCTAATATTTCTTCCTTTGCTTATTCACAACTTCTTTCGTCTACAGTAAGAAACTTGGCTCCCATCATATGTATACTGTTTATTCAAAGATAATACACACGCAGAGTAGTTTTAGAATTGCTAAATCCTTCAAGCTTTTTTACTATTTGGGTACACTTATTTTTATCTTTTGTGTTGTAGTATCTAGACCAAACCTTTCTTTTCTATTTTTTATGTTTATTTTTTGAGAGAGAGAGAGAGAGAGAGAGAGAGAGTGGGGGAGGGGCAGAGGGCCAGGCTCCGAGCTGTCTGACAGAGCCCAGCGTAGGGCTCAGACCCACAAAACTTGAGATCATGACCTGAGCCGAAGTCGAACACTTAACCAACTGAGCCTCCCAGGTGCCCCACCAAACATTTTGTTTTAATGTTTATGTATTTATTTTGAGAGAGAGACAGCAGGGGAGGGACTGAGAGAGAGGGAGAGAGAATTACAAACAGGCTCCACACAGTCAGTGCAGAGCCGGATGCTGGGCCGCTCCCGATCCCACAAACAGTGAGATCATGACCTGAGCTGAAATCAAGACTTAGATACTTAACTGACTGAGTCACCTAGGCCCCCCATAGTCTAAACCTTCCATGAGTTATTTCAGTCAGCTCTTTTATAAGCCACTAGTGTCATTGTAGTTATGTCACATATTAGTAGTGTAGTTAGCTACGTTTGCTACAATCTACATTTCATAATGGTTCTCTGATTCATTCTGTCAACCTGGTTGCTTTGAAATGTTTTGGATTTGAAACTTTTTGGATTTAAAGTTTTTTGAATGTTAAATTTGACTTTTTTTTCCAAAAAATTGCAAACAGTAAAATTCACTCTTTGTGGTGTAGAGTTCCATGGGCTTGACAAATGCATTGAGCCATGTTTCTATCACTGGAATTCCACACAAAATAATTCCATAATCCCCCAAATTCCCTTCTGCTGCTTCCCTGTAGTCAATTCTACCCTTCTCATCCAATCCTGGAACTTTTTGATGTATTTTCTGTCCCTATAGTTTTCTTTTTCCAGAATATCATGTAATTGAAATCATACAGTATTCCTTCCTTACACTTAGTAAAATGCCTTGTAATTTTCCCATATTTTTTTGTAAATCCACAGTTACTCACTTTTTTTTTTATCACACAGTAATAGTCCAGTGTATGGATGTGTACCTGAGTATTTCCACTTATCTATTGAAAGACATTGGGTTGTTTGCAAGGGTTTTTTTCCAACTAAACTATGAATTAAACTGACATAAACATTTGTGTAGACTTTTGGGTGAATATGTTTTCAGTTCACTTGAATAAATACATAGGGGTAGAATTACTGATTTCTCTTGAGATCTCTTCTTTGATTGATGTGTTATTTAGGAATGTTCTGCTTAATCACTAAATATTAGGGATTTTTCTGTGTATCTTTCTATTGATATTCTTTAATCCCATTATGGTTTGAGAACATACTTTGTGGAATCTTTATTATTTTAAAATTGTGAAAGTTCACTTTAGGTCCCAGAATGTGGTATGTATTGAGGAGTATTCCATATAAATTTTAGAAGAATTCATATTCTGTTGTGGATGCATGGAATATATAGAAACATCAATAATGTCATGATAGTTAATGGTGCTATTTAGATAATCATATCCTTACACGATTTATGCCTGCTTCTGCTATTACTGAGACAGAAGTGTTGAATGTTCTACATATAATTACAAACTTCCCTTTAACTTGCCTTCTTTAAATTCTATTTTGCCTCGTACTTTTTGAAGTTCTGTTAAAAAACTTAAGCTTATTATGTCTTGTTGAAGAATCAGTCTCTTTATCATGAAGTAATGTTTCCTTTTACCTCTGTTAATATTCTCTATTCTGGTATCCACTTTGATAGTACTACTTAAATTTTCTCTTGATTATTTTTGCATGTTGTAACTTCCCTTATCCTTTTAATTTTCACATTTTATGCACTTATGGTTAATGTGGTTTTCTTGCAGAAAGCATATATTGATATCATGCATTTTTATCTCATTTTACAACCTTTTTAACCGGTGTGTTCAGAACGTTCATATTTAAAGTGAATTTTGACAGAGCTAGATGAAAATCTACTAAAAAAAAGCTATTTTTTAAATTTGTTTCTTTGTTCTTTGTTTCTTTTTCTTCTTTTCATGGATTGAAAACTTTTTAATATTTTATCTCTATTGGACTTACAGCTCTTTTAAACAAAATTTAGTGTTTTCCTTAGGGTTTACAACATGTATTTTTAATTAATCTGTGTCTATATATAAGTCGTACTGTTTTATAGGTAATGTAAGAACATTACACTAGTATATTCTCAAATGTCTCCTGCTACATTTTGTGGAATTGTCATATTCTAATTTTATTTGTACTATATAAATAGAATGCATCGTTTGCTTTCGTTTATCTGAGAAAATCTTTACTTCTTTTCCATTAAAAAATATATATCCTTTCCAAATGTAGAACACAGGTCTGTGTATGTGTTGTGTATGTGTGTGTGTGTGTGTGTGTGTGTGTGTTTATTCAGCATTTAAGGAGACATTCCATATCTTCTCGTTTGCATAGGTTCTGATGAGATATCAGTTGTAAATCTTACCCCATTCTTGTCTAAGTAATGTGTTTTTTTCCTGACTGTACAAGAAATTCTCTTCATTTTTCGTTTTTGACAATTTCAACATGACATATCTAGATGAGTTTGGGGGGGTTGTTTTGTTTGTTTTTATTATGTTTGGTGATCTAAGCTTATTGGCTCTGCAGTATGGTGTCTGGCGCTGATTTTGCAAAATTCTCATATAGCAAAATTTCTTCGACTTTTTTTCATCTTTCTTCTGTCTCTGGGATTCTATTATATGTATGTTAGGTTATATGATATTATGTTTTGACTTCTAGAATTTCCATTTGGTTCTTTCCTATAGTAATCACATTGCTGAATGTATCCCTCTGATCTTTCATAATTGTGACCTTTAGTTAGAGCCTTTAACATATTAATGACAATTACTTTACATTCTCTAATTATTCCAACTTCTATGTCATATCTAAATTCTGTGTCATTTCTTTGATTTTCCAGTATAATTTCTTGCCTTTTAATATATCTCTTACTTTCTGTTGAAAGCAAACTTGTGTAGGACATTAAAGAGTGTGCTTCAAACATATTTTCCTCCCACTAACCTTTTATTTAATAGTTTGTGTTATTCTTTCAGGAATTATGTTGGGGTTGGGGTTTGCTGTTGCTATGGTTACTCTGAATGTTCCATAGACTTAAAATTTTCCTAGTAATCTTTCTCTTTACGCTGTGGACTACTTTTCTGGAGGTTACTTTTTGAATTCTTCCTCCTTTTTAGTCTTTCCTTTATGTGGTACCCAAAGAGAATCTATCTCTTGAAACTCTCAAAGGTTTATTCCCTTATTTTACACAATACTTGATAACCTGGAGATAAAAACAGAAGAGGGGGTCATTTTCTAACGTTTTGATTAAGTCTTAATCTTAGGCATGCACAATATTCCTTAGTCTCAATGGTGTGACCTTTATAAGTGCACCTGCTTTTCCTCCAATTGTGGTACTGAGACTAATATGTATGTCTGCCTCTCTAAAAGGGGCATTCTGGTTTTTTTCTTTTCCTACAGTTTCCCTAAAGCCACAATTTTTGTTTGTTTGTTTGTTTGTTTTGTTTTGTTTTATTATTCCTACTCTTGTAGATAAATATGTCTGTTTTGTTATATATAGAGAAAACATGGGTCTGGACAGTTTCTGTAGTGATTGTTCTTTTCCTTCCTCAGCCAGCACCACAAGAAAAGCTTTGTTAAAACTCCACCTGATTTCCTTGTGAGTGTCTGGTGGGGGTTAGTGGAGGATAAATTTGCAAGATGGTGAAAAAACCCTTATATTGGGATTCACACTTTCACACTAGCCTTCTGTGGTAGGCTGAATAATGGCTTCCCAAAGACACCCATGATTTAATCCCTAAAAGTGAATATGTTGATTATATGGCAAAGGGATTGTTTTTATAACTTAAGAAGCTTGAGCTGGGAAAATATTCTGGATATTCCAGGTAGGCCCAATGTAATCACAAAGGTTTTTACAAAAGAGAGAAAAGATGATCAAACTTGAGAGTAGGATGTGATGAAAAAAGGGAAGGTTAGCCTGGAGAACTTTGAAGATAGGAAAGGGCTCATGAGTCAAGTCATGCAGGAAAAGGCAAGGGATCTTAGTTCTCCTCTAGAAATCCCAAGAGGAATGCCACTTTGCTGACACCTTGATTTTAGCCACTAAGAGTCATTTTGATCTTTAGACCACCCAAATGTGTTTTAAGCCATTAAGTTTGTGATAAATTTCTTCATTAGCAGTAGAAAACTAATACACCTCTCTCACCTTTGGCAGTTTATTGTTTTGTTTTTTTTAGTTATCTTCTTATCAGCTTATATAGTGTCCAAAAGTGTCTACTGAAGGTAAGTATATATGTAAATTATTTTACTCCTAGCAACTGTCTTTCCCAGGTTTTTAGTTATTTGATTACCTTTAATGACTAGCTTTCTGATGTGTCCAAGAAAGTAATTATTTTGGAGTTTCTCCTGTAGGGACGCCTGGGTGGGCTCAGTTGGTTAAGCAGCCAACTTCGGTTCAGGTCATGATCTCATGGTCCGTGAGTTCAAGCCCCGCGTCAGGCTCTGTGCTGACAGATTCTGTGTCTCCCTCTCTCTGACCCTCCCCTGTTCATGCTCTGTCTCACCCTGTCTTAAAAATAAATAAAACGTTAAAAAAAATTTTTGAAGTTTCTCCTGCTTTTTCTTTAATTTAAGCATGGGAATGGTGCTTCTTTTAGCCCTCTACATTTCAAAGTTGAAATAAAGAATCTGCCAAGTCTATTTTTAGCAATAATGTCCAGTAATAGAATTCTTGAGATTAAATTCCCCTTTTAATTTTATTTGATATATAAACAGAAAATGCAGGTAAGTTTAGGAAATTATATAATCTGATTTCAATTCCCGTTACATATAATATGTGGTTTATTTCAAAATTAATCAGAACTCTGCCAATCCCTTATTTCTCTTGTGAAGGGTGTATGAAAAATATGTAAGTTTTTAAATGTGTTTCTGAATGACAAAATTAAGTATTTTTGGATATGATAATGAGGTATATATGAGATTGTGTACTTATCCCTGAGATATCTGAAACAATTAGATTAAACTTATTGCACATTGGTAAAATAGATGTACCAAAAGTTTAATTGTTATGCTTTATAGTTTATACTTTATTCTAGTAGATCATTTGACTGCTTACAATTTATGTCTTAAAAGAAAATATTTAAGTCTAAGAAAATATTTTAAAATAACTTAAATCAACAAGTCCACAAAATGCAAAAGAAAAATATTCTTTATTTCACTTAAAATAGCCAGTGGTTTTCTTTATATTTAGCTGTCCTAGAGTAAAAGCCTTTATCTATTATACCCTTTAAAAATTGTTTGCTTCATTTAAAATAAATCTTATCCTTTGCAAAACACAATATTTGACTTGTATCCTTGGATGTGAAAATTATCTTCCTAAGTTTGTTATTATTCTTTCAACAAACTTATCTTTATTTAATAACTATTGTTTAATTTCTCCTAGGAGTGCTGTTATACAGTAAGGAAAATTAAAAACAAATAATCCTCAGGAGTAGAATACTCAGAATTAACATTAGCCTACTTCATATTTTATTTTTTCCTTTTAAATATTGCTGATTAGTGCCACTGAATCTGAATCTAGGTCACAGTCTAAAAGATCTTGGATATAAAAGACAAAGGGAAAAAATAATTAAACTAATCCTTATTCCGATGCTCTAAATAGCTTTTATATACAATAAATGTGTCATCCAAAATGGAGGAAGTAAAGAAGTAAAGAAAATGAAACCTGGTTTACATCCCCCCCCAACACAATATGCCCTATATTTTGCATTGCGTTTTAAACAAAGGCTTAATATTACTATGTCATGTTTTAATACTGTCAACAGTTTAGGCTGATTGGCAGGTACGTGCAGCTACAGAACATTTCTTTGCAGAGTGTCTAACCACTTGTTGGAACAATATCTCATGACTAAATTTTTCCAAACTGAGGTTGTTTTTAATTCTTTTATTCTCCTTGATGCATTTAAATAAAATACTAAATAATACTACTACTACCACTGCTATTAGTAAATAATAATAACTTTTAATCACTCTGAGATTAAAACCATTTCCTTAGCCACAAGCAACAAGTCTTCACTGGTGGAATTGAATACCTCTTGCAAAACATGAATATGCGAAGAAGGAGTCTACAGAACATTAAACCACAGATTATGGCTCTACCTCTGGTCAGTATCATGAGAACTCAAGCCATTCTGTAGTACTACCCAATGCCTATGAAGTTACTTCAATTAACTTAGAACACAGAAGTTGAGACAATCAAAACAATCTATGTTTTAATATCTTGTAGACATCTGCCCACAAACTGTTTACTTAAACACAAACATATGTGTTGACAGCCATAATATTGACAAAATAAATTAAAATAAATATTTTGGCCAAAGATTTTGGCTTGGAATAAATATTTGATATAAATTGCAGCTCAAAATTGTTTACTATCAATAATAATTTTGTTGAAAAGATTGTGAAAACTCACTATTTTTGAGTGTTATTGAATTTTATCGAATAACATAGCAATAGCCTTGGTGCCTTAGAAGTAAAAATGAAATTAAGAATGCAAATTGAAATATAACTGCAAATCATTCAGCATTGGCTTCTCTGATAAGTAGCTGTTATAAATGCAGTTTGAGTCATAAAAGATGAAAACCATGGCATAGAAGAACTGAAACCTTGGCATAACAAACTAGCAAAAAGTCCATTAGGGTGTTAAAGAAATAGTACCATTTCACATTTTAGGGTATTGAAGGAATAGTATCAGAATGATATTTTTTAGAAAGCAGTAATTTTTTAGTAAAAATGAATAATAATTATAATTAACGTTTGTTTATTCATATTTGTCAGAACCTCAGGTAAGATTGAGTTGATCTCTGAATGTAAAACCAAGACAAATAAACAAATAAAACCTGGCCTTCAAGAATGAATAATACACAGAAGAGAGTGATGCTGATAATTCTCAAAGACATGCCATTCTAAATCCAAAGGATGTATGGCCATTTGAACAGAGAGCAGAACCCTACCTTAATACCAAATACACTAAGAGCCAGTGTGGTGTGAACTACCCTTCTGGGTGCTGAGGTATAGGTATGAAGAAGGAAAAAAAGCAAATGTGCCTTCAGTGAACTTGTATCCTACTGGCAGAAGACTCAAAATTAATAAAGAAACCATTCAGTGAGTCATTCCAGGTACAGTGGGCTATATAATTGATATAAAGAGGATGTGTTAGCGAGTGACATGGGAAATGGGAAGCAGCTTTGGCTGGGAATGGAAAAATTTTCCTTCAGGAGTTGTTACTTGAATTGATCTAATGATGAAAAGAAAACACCCATGAGATCAGTAGAAGTGTTCTGAGCTTAAAGATTTAAAGCAAAAGTGTAAAATAATTCCCTAATCTTTACCTGTTAATGACATTTGCACAGTAAAGATCTCAGGTGTTACCCTGACTTACTTTATATTTAAGTGTACTTAAAAACATCTAAGGTTTATCATAGAAATCTTTTCCTATGTAATTAACTCATTACCTCTAATAGTACTGTGACCTAGTGATCTCTAGCTCAAATAGGGTCCTACATTTTTTTTTTAAATTTTTTTAATGTTTATTTATTTTTGAGACAGAGAGAGACACAGCATGAGCAGGGAAGGGGCAAAGAGAGAGGGAGACACAGAATGTGAAGCAGGCTCCAGGCTCTGAGCTGTCAGCACAGAGCCCCATGCAGGGCTCGAACTCACAAACTATGAGATCATGACCTGAGCCGAAGTAGGACGCTTAGCCGACTGAGCCACCCAGGCGCCCCTAGGGTCCTACCTTTAAAACCATCCTGACTTCTGCCATTAAATTAGCATTGTTTTTCAGCTTGATCTTCCCTGACCATGATTATTTTATAAAGTAAGTCATTTTCCAGGACTCAACTTGATTAATCTCAACGTCTATAACTCTACTGACCCATGCTTAACCTCCACAAATTTTAGTCCTAGGTACCCAGTATTTTAAGCTTGATAGATATTTTCCCCTCACCCAAAACTGCCCCCAGGATAAGGTAAAATCAGGGTGACTATTTTTGTAGAGAAATTTTAGAGACTTAGTCATAAAAAATCTTATCAATTCTACCTCAGTATTGTGTTCAGTCACTATCCATTTCTTTGGTAAGGATTTTTGTCCCTTTAGTAACCAAGTAATTTAGATTTGGGGGTACTGAAATCATTATCTACTCTAAATTTGAATATACAATTCTATATTCCTGTAGAAAAATGATTAGACAGTAGGAATAGAGTTTTTAAATAACCCCATAATATTCTTCAATATAAATAAACATAGAACAAGAGAGTACTATAAATAGGTATGATTATGTAGTTAGATTTCATATAAGAAATGGGTGAAATTGCCACTTGGATAATTCTACTAATTTCAGTCAAAATCTTATCATTATTTTATATTAATATTTTACTTACAAGATTATATCTGCTGACAGTAATTATAAGAACAATTGTTATCAAAAGCACTTCTGAGGTTTGGTGACTTCATTTGGTAACATCTTCTCTCTCTATAATTATGTACTTCTGAAATCCTGACCAGTTAGGAATCACCAGCACAAAGCAAGATGACCCTTTTTCTTAAACCTCAAATAACATTTTCACCATATTTCATGATCTTAACACATTTGAAATGTAAACAGTCTTTGGCCAGAAGTAAGCACACAATCTTGTATTATTGGTTGACCAGTTATCAGGTTTTCCTGGGTCTAATTTATGTATTAATAATGCCAAAAACTGCATCAGCTCTCTCTAAAGGAGTTCAAGGGTCTCATCATGTGGCTCTATTCATTCTTTTTTTTTTAACTTTTAAAAAAATATTTATTTTTGAGAGAGAGAGAGAGAGTATGCAGAAGTGAAGGGGCAGGGAGAGAGAGACACACACAGAATCTGAAGCAGGCTCCAGACTCTGAGCTGCTAGCACAGAGCTGGACACAGGGCTCAAACTCATAGACCATGAGATCAAGACCTGAGCAGAAGTTTTGGACGCTTAACCAACAGAGCCCCCCAGGCAACCCATTCCTTTTTTTTTTAATTTAAATTCTATTTAGTTAACTGGCTCTAATTCATTCTAAGAGGTCACTCTGTGATGGTTCTTTTATGAGATATAACATGTATTTTATCGTTCAGTGGCTGATAAGAATCCAGTCTATGTAGCTTCACAATAAAATGGAAAAGACATACAAATGAAAACTAAGGAATCTCTATCATTATTGGTCTGTCTTACCTAAAACAAATTTCTCTGCACTTTTTCCATCGTTATGATATTTCACCCTTTTATCATTGTGGCTAGTGGATGGCCTTCCATGTTTCTACTTATGCCTTATGTGAGGCACTCTGGTGACTGAGCAGAGAAGGAGAGCTTAAAAGCCTTAGCCAGAAGGATATAGCAATTGTTTACGCATAATTTCCACTGTTTACACTAATGTTTGCCTATTCCTTTAAACAATTTTTCCTTATCAAGACACTATTCTAATCATATTCCGTTATTAAGCTTACCAAATTATATTCATCATTTGAAAAGCTATTTTTTTTCCTGATTCACACTTCATCATATGTCTGCTAATGAAAAAATAAGCTATGTATTTTACTATGTAGGATAAGGAAAATTGGATACCTTCATTAGCTCACTTCACCTTATTTGACATTAAATAATACAGTTTATTTCTTTATCCACATCTACCAAGGAGTCTCATCTATTTTTATAACATTCTTTTCACATATGACTTTCCATCCATGTAAAGAGCTACTAACACAGGTTTCTTTTGAATCAATCTGATAGAAGCCATGGACAAACTTATAGAATAAACTACTCTAAAGAAACCTCAAAAGCCATTTCATACACTAGATCTGATGAAATACTACTATGTTAAAATTAAGAATCTCTCTGTCAAAAGAGTTCATGAAAAGAGTGAAAAGACAAATTATAGTCACGAAAAAGGTATTTTCCTTTTGTATACCAAATTAAAAATAACTTAGTATGGAGACTATATTAGCATAAAATTTCAGTAAAAAAATAAAAAAACAACACGATATTAAAAAGAGGGGACACTGATGGCATATAAGAGAATAAAAAGTTGTTTGTTCCCATTAGTACCCAAAGGCATCTAACCCATGTGATGTATACAAATAAACACACTGACAATAGTAAGTATTGGGAAGAATAAAGAATTTTTCATACACCTCACATAGGAGTGCAAATTGTTCAAGCCACATTTGAAAATATTAGCCATGATTTAATAAGGTTAAAGGTATATACACATTTTATAACCTAGTCATCTCATTTAATATATTTATTTACAGAAATTACAAGAATGATCATGGCAAAAATAAAAAAAAATGTTAAAAAATAAAAAATAACTCAACTGTACATCAAAAGTAAAATGGATAAACTGCAATGGTGTCATATAATGCCAAAGTAGAAAGTAATGAAAATAAAGCACAAGTATACATATATCAATATGAAAAAACAATTTGAAGCATACATTTTTTTTCAGAAGAATACATATTGTATGAGGCCATTTAGATGAAGTTTAAAACAGGTAACTCTAAGTAATATGTTAAGAATAGATGCCTAAAGCGGCACCTGGGTGGCTCAGTCAGTTAAGTGTCCAACTTCGGCTCAGGTCATGATCTCACAGTTCATGGGTTCGAGCCCCATGTTGGGCTCTGTGCTAACAGCTCAGAGCCTGGAGACTGCTTTGGATTCTGTGTCTCCCTGTCTCTCTGCCCTTGCCCCACTCGTGCTATGTCTCACTCTATCCAAAATAAATAAATGTTAAAAAAAAAAAAAAAGAATAGATACCTATGTGACAAAATTAGCAGGAAAAGCAGGAAGAATAAGATAAAATCCAGTATACGGTTATTGGTGGTGGGAGGGAGAGATGTGAATCTGAAAGAGGCAGAATGCATTGGTAACATGCTATTTCTCAAGTGAAAAGGTGGGTAAATGAGTCTTCATTAGATTACAATTTCCTAAAATATATAGATAGTAAATATTCTGTTATGTATGACTTCTCAAATAAAATGTTTAGGAATAAGACACAAGATAAATAATATAACAAAAAGAAAAGGGATAAAAGCTACAGCATAAATATCTGCAAATCTGCTCTCAGAATATAAAATAAACTCAATTTCAGAGGCACCATTGATCATGAATGCAACAGGATAGTTAAACCATTGGTTATTTTTCAAAGAAGTATAAAAAATTAACAAACGAGTTATAAATATATATATATTATATATATATATATTATATATATATATATATAATATACATTTTTTAAGGCTTCATTTCTTTAGAGTACTTTTAGCTTCACAGTAAAATTTAAAGGAAGGAAAATATAGTTCCCATATAGTCCCTGCCATCACACCTACAAAGCTTCTCCCATTAACAACATTCTCCACTAGAGTGGTACATTTGTGACCACTGATGAAGCTATATTGACATACCATTTTCACCCCAAATCAATATCTTATCTTAGGGTTCATTCTAGGTATCTTACATACCATAATTTAGAATAAATGTATAATAACATGACATTATTATACTATCAGAGTATTTTCACCGTCTTAAAATTCCTCTGTGCTCCACCTACTCATTCTTGCCCTGAATCTACCCCAAACCCTGGCAATCTCTGATCTCTTCCTGTCTCCTTAGTTTTGCCCTTTCCAGAATGTCATGTAGCTGTAATCAGGTAGTATATAGTCCTTTCAGATTGGCTTCTTTCACTTAATATGTTTTTGTTTTCTCCATGTCGTCTCATGGCTTGATAGCTCATGCCTTCTAATGCTGAATAATTTCAATTTTCTGGATGTATCAGAGCTTAGTTTTTCATTCAGGACATCAGGACATTTTGATTATTTCCAAGTTTTGGCAATTATGAATAAAACTACTATAAATTTCTGCATGTAGGATTCTGTGTGGGCATAAGTTTTCAACCATTTGGGGCAAATACCAAAAAAGAACAGTTGCTAGATTGTATGGTAAGAGTGTATTTTGTTTTACTTCCAAACCGGCTGTATATTTTGCATGCTAACCAGCAGTATATGAAAGTTCTTCTTGCTCCACACCCTTACAAGCATTTGGTGTTTTCAGTGTTCAATATTTTGGTCATTCTAATACGTATGTAGTAGCATCGCAGTATTTTAATGTGCATTTCCTTGATGACATATCACATGAAGCATCTTTTCATATGCTAATTTGCCATCTATGCATTTTCTTTGGTAAGGGGCCTTTTAGGTCTTTGGACCACTTTTTAATCAGATTGTTTGTTTTCTTATTGTTGAGCTTAAAAGTTGTTTGAATACTCTGGGTACTTTATTAGAGAAGTCTTTTGCATATATTTTCTCCCAGTCTGTGAATTGTTTTGTCATTCTATTGATGTTGTCTTTAGCAGAGCAAAAGACAATTTTAATGAAGACCAATTTACCAACTGTGTCTTCATGAACTGTGCATTCATGTTGTACCTTACAAAGTCATTGCAAGGGGCGCCTAGGTGGCTCAGTAGGTTAAGTGTCTGACTTCAGCTCAGGTCATGATCTCACAGCTTGTGAGTTCAAGCCCTGAATCAGGCTCTCTGCTGACAGCTCA
The DNA here is from genome assembly GCF_023721935.1 of Panthera uncia. NCBI lineage: Eukaryota > Metazoa > Chordata > Mammalia > Carnivora > Felidae > Panthera > Panthera uncia. Next base: position 95,423,628 of record NW_026057580.1, read on the forward strand.
GAGCCTGGAGCTTGCTTCAGATTCTGTGTGTGTGTCTCTCTCTCTGCCCCTCCTCCTCTCATGCTCTGTCTCTCAAAGATAAATAAACATAAAAAAAACAAATTAAATAATAACAGTCATTGCCATATCCAATATCATCCAGTTTTTTTTTTTCCTATGTTATCTTGTAGGAGTTTATAGTTGCATTTTACATTTAGGTCTCTAATTCTTTTTGATTTAATTTTATAAAGAATGCAAGGTCTGTGTCTAGTTTCGTTCTGTGTGTGTGTGTCTCTCTGTGTGTATCCCATTGTTCTAAGACTGTTGAAAAGACTATGTTTGACTCATTGTATTACCTTTGCTCTTCTGTGAAAATTAGTTGACTGTATTTATGGGAGTCTATTTCTGGGCTTTCTATTTCATTCCACTGATCTATTTTGTCTCTTCTTTCACCAATACCACAATGTCTTGGTTAATGAAGCTTTAGTATGTTTTGAAGTTGGGTAGTATCAGTCCTCAAACTTTGTTCTTTTCCTTCAATATTGTGTTGGTTCTTCTGGGTCTGTCATCTACCCTCATACAGTTTACAGTGAGTTTCCCAAAGTCCATAATAAAATTCACTGGGATTTTGATTGGGATTGCATTAAATCTATAAATCCGTATGGAGAACACCATCATCTTGACAATACTGAATCTTCCTATCCATGAACATGGAATACCTAGCAATTTATTTAGTTCTTTGGTTTCAATCATCAGAATTTTGTAGCTTTTCTCATATAGATCACATACATATTTGTTAGATTTTGAGTCTAGGTATTCCACGTTTTTGAGAGCTAATATACATAGTGTTGAATTTTTAATTGCAAAATCCACTTGTTCATTGATGGACTATAGAAAGTGATTTACTTTTGTATTTTAACTTTGTATCCTGCAAACTGGCTATACTCACTTAAGAGTTCCAGAAGTGCATTTTGTTTTGTTTTCGTCAATTCGTCTAGATTATCTAGATAAATGATAACATCTGCAAACAAAGATAGTTTTATTTCTTCCTTCCCAATCTGCATATGTTTTATTTCTTTATCTTGTCTTACTGAATTAGCTACAACATCCAGTAAAGGCGGAAAAGGAGTGGTGAGAGGAGGCATTCTTGCCTTTTATCTGACCTTAGTAGGAAAACTTCAAGTTTTTCACCATTAAGTATCATGCTTATTTGTTAACTGTAGGTTTTTGTAGATAATCATTACCAAGTTGAAGAAGTTCCCCTCTTAGTTTACTGAGAATTTTTTCACAAATAGATGTTGGATTTGTCACATGCTTTTCTACACCTATTGGTGTGATCATGATTTTTTTAAAGCCTGTGATGTGATGGATTACATTAATTGATTTTTAAAAGTTGAAGCAGTTTTGAATACCTGGGATAAATCTCATTTGGTTGTGGCTTATAATTCTTTTTATACATTGTTAGATTTGATTTGCTAATATTTTGTTGAAAAATTTTATCTCTATGTTCATGAGAGATATTGGTCTGTAGTTTTCCTGTATTGTCTTTGTTTGATTTTATTAACATAGATTTCCTGTATTGTCTTTGTTTGATTTGTATGATTTTATAGCAGAGTAACAGAGTGAATTAGGAACTATCCCTTCTGTTTCTATCCTTTGAAACAGATATTATAAATAAATCACAAGGTAGGAAATAATAGCGTTTTGTTTTATAATCCAATGAAAATGATAATGTCAAGAAATGTTGCTTATATCAACAAATATGTTAATCGTACTCAATTGTTTTTGTTTAATAGTAGAACATTTTAAATTCAACTTTCTAGTTGGTAATTGTTTTTATGTGACATTAACTGACTTTAATTAACATCTGAATTACACAGTATATGCTTAACAATGAGATGTGAATTGGCTATTTTTCTGAGGTGAAGTGTTCTGTATAAAACTAACAACACTAAAATCAACAGGAAGATTAAATTAAGATGTTTCTTTTAAGAGTTTAAGCTTTTTAAAAAACTGATTAGAAAAGTATTTGAAGGAAATGAAAGTATTTTAATTATTTCCTAAAGGATAGATTTTCTTCATAGTTCATAAAATATATGTGGTTATAAGACTGACTCACAGGCAATTAGAAAAGAAATTTTTATTTTAATAATATGTAATATCTAATTATGAGGAAATTGCATTAAATTAGCATATTATATTATGCAAGTTTATTATGTATAGTATATAAAAAGTGACTACAATGACCGTTTTCAATATAATAAGTACTCTATTTCTGACCTTATTTCTCATCAGAGACTGAGGATTCTCTATGGGAAACTCAGCAGATCAATTAGTTGCATGTGTGCTTTGGATATTAATGAGGATTTAAGGGCTGTTGAAACTGAAACTGATTGTAGAAATGACTAGGGGAAAAGACACAGAATTTTTCTATATTATAAAATAAATTAAACATTGTTTACTTCTCATTCTCTTTCTAGAACACACACAACATTTTAAGTTAACTACTCAGGTTTTCAATTAAAAACAGTTATTATTATTTTTTAATAAGTTTATGTATTTAATATTTTGCCTCACAGGAAATAAAACATTTCTGAAAAACAACATTCCTGCTTAAAAAGAAACACAGTAACTTTTTTGGGAGAGATTTAACATTTCTGTGTACATCTGTCTGAAGCAAGGACACATTTTAAAGCACTTTAACAAAAGTGATCCAGAAATATGACCATCTCCCTGTATTTGCTTCAGCCACTGCTAGATCCCAACGTTTCTGAATCTGTTAGATGTAGACCTTGCTTTTTCAGGCTCTACACATATTTATCAATTAATAAATTTATATATGAATTATTTTTCTTGCCAAAACAAAAAAGTTTCTTTTTTTTCAAACTACTAAATTGAGATATAATCAAACTACTCTTTCAAAGACAAAGAAACAAACCAAGGGAGAAGGACAAAATGTTGTGTTTCCCCTGAATCCAGTCAAGCTTCTTACATCATAGGAAGTAAACAGACCTAGATTCAGGATATAAGTCACTAACTGACAGGAAAATAGTTGTTTCTAGACTACATGTAGCTAATAGAAGTTATTTAAATAACATTTTCCATTGAAATGATAGCAGAAATTTCAGAAAAGCTAACTATGTGGGTGAAGGTATCACGGCTAGAGTTGGGAGACAGAAAATAGAGTTTATTTATCTGGACAAAAAGAAACTATGGAGAGCTAAGTTGAAAGAGAGAAGGGATTTTTCTTATTAACTATAGGAATGAATGTAATACAAGGAAACCTTAATTCTTTGAAAACTTCTTAGTTCTTTTTTATCCAAAAATGGATGAAACTTTTTATTTAAATACACTTTCAAACAACTGCATCGATGTCTCTTTAGTGTACATATCTGTGACAAGCACCTGCTATGGTCCTTCCCCAGAGGTTCTGTTTGCTTAAAATTTGTAATGCTGTTGAGGAAGACAGGAGGCTGAGCAGCAGCACCTTCTCAGTTTGGGTCCTGATCCCTTCTCTTAATTTTCAGGATGGGGAGGACTGATTCCTACTTACTATCTAGCTCATCTGGGGCAGTAATTATGGTCCAGGCTGGGTCAACTCTGCCTGTCTATAGATGAATAGCTAATCACCCTGATCAGTAAAGAGTGGGAGCTGAAGAAATTTAGCACAAGTACTGATTCATAGGGGCACTTGTACCCTATGTTTATAACAGCGCTTTCAACAATAGCCAAATCATAGAAAGAGCCCAAATGTCCATCAACTGATGAGTGGATAAAGAAGATATGGTTTATACATACAATGGAATACTACTTGGCAATGAGAAAGAATGAAATCCTGCCATTTGCTAAGTGAAATAAATCAGTCAGAGAAAGACATGTATCATATGTTTTCACTTATATGTGGAACATGAGAAACTTAACAGAAGACCATGGGGGAAGGGAAAGGGAAAAAATAGTTTCAAACAGAGAGGGAGGCAAACCCATAGAGACTTTTGAATACAGAAAACAAACTGAGGTTTGATGGTGGGGTGTGGGGGGTGGCAGGGAAGAGGAGAAAATGAGTGATGGTCATTGAGGAGTGCACTTGTTGGGATGAGCACTGGGTGTTGTATGTAAGCAATGAATCATGGGAATCTACCCTCAAAACCAAGAGCACACTTATACAATGTATGTTAGCTAACTTGACAATAAATTATATTAAAAAAAAAAAAGAAATGTAGCACAATTGCATCAATATGTTTATCAGTATCATTATCTTTCCATGCAATGAATAGACAATTGCTTAACTGGGTTTTAAAGAAAATATTACTAATAACTTGTAACTACTATGAATATAGATATTTGGAAACTCTAGAGTCACAAAACATCATTTAGATAGAAAACAAAGCAACATAATAAAATGTGGCTGTCATTTAGGGTGCAGGGAATAAACTATATCATTATAAATTTTAAAGTTCTTTTGTTTTTGGCAAATGACTGAAATTTATCTTAAGTATTTTAATGGCTAAATCTTGTTGGATAATACAAAATGACATGCAGAAAGAAAAAGAAACAGATTTGGAGAAACTGTTACTTAACTGATAGATTAAAATAAGGAAGAAAATGGAAGTAGAACAATTTAAATAATTTCATTCAAAATATAAGTGGGATAGAAAGTAGTATACATCCCTAGTGGCCTAGATAAAAATGTGGAATAAATCCCCAAGGAAAACAAATGGCATACAGCCTTTAGTCAAAATACAAAACTATGTTTCTCTGTTTCTTTTGATCCTCTCCTTGTTTATACTGCTCTATGCCATGCTTTTTCAAGCAAATGACAAAATATCAGATTATATTTTCTACATGTAATGCATAAACTCCATTGCAATGGACTTCAAAATAATGCCACATAATTTAATGGTATTGTGACTGTGTTCCTTCCTCCCTCCTTCCTTTTCTTCTTTTCCTTCTTCTTCTTTCTATCATTTATCCAATATTTAACACTAATTAACTCCAATATTGTGTTAAGAGCTAGAAAATATGTGTGATAGCCTTACCACTGTGCTATTCAGTCTAAAATAATAACACGGCATAATCACAGGTATGTTTGGCTACCCTAAGTCCTATCACCTCCAGTATTCTCTGACAGGTTGGGAAAATATGCCTACTAATTGTTATGGATTGATTAAGAAGCAACAATTACATCAAACACGACAGCAACAACAACCATACACAGGCATATGCACACACAACACCCCCAAGGACAATGACAAATTAGACAAGAGTCTAAATCTATACTGTGGAAGCGAAATTGTGATGTAACAGCATTAAAGCCAGCACTGTTGTCCTGATCAGGGAGAGCACTGCGTCATCGTGCACAGCAGTAGCTATTCATGGGAGACCTTTTATGCTTTCACATTGTGTTCTTGGTTCTAGTGTAGATCCATTAAAAAGCCACACATACCTGAGAGCCAAGAGAAGATTTAAAATGGAAACTAATCTTTATTTTTCAGGCCAGAAAATTCATGTATACTAATAATATGTACACCAATACTAATTCACATATACTAAGTATATAATGCAGTGCTATAAAAACAAGGAACAATCCCCTTTCCACCACAGAAGATAGAATAATGAATTCTGCCCCAAAGAGACAGAGATTTCATGTAAGCCTTGAAAGGAAGGTAAAATTTAACTGCCTATATAATGGGAAAGAAGAACATTTCATAGGGAAGAGAATAAATCAAGACACAGATATATAAGATAGTTTCTTTGGGGATAAGCAAGCGTCTGGAGTGGCTGGAATATAAGTTTAGGGGCAGGAAACAGAAACAGCAGTAATGACAGATGAAGTTGGAAGGATAGAGCATAACCTCTTTCAATTGATGAGTTTTCTCCTTTATTTATTAGAATTAGTACTGCTCCAAATAAATACATCATCAGCTATAGCTTTTAAATAATTTAGTCATAGAGAGTTTGACATTTTTGCAAATGACTTGTGAACATACAACTAAATTTCTCTTACAACTTAAAAATGATTCGTCATTAACAACAGGTTCACTGTTTTGTTTGTTATACCTCCATTTGCATTCACTTTCTTCAAATTCTCATTTTGAAAGAAAGAGAGAAACAATTTACTGAGCTAAAGTTAAATTCCATAACAGACTATCTCAAAGGAATTTCTCTTATTACACAAAATTGCTTTGGGTAAAATAGTGCAAAGGTCTCATTCATTTCAATGAGCTTTTGCTTATTAAAAATAATATGCATTTACAATATGAACTTTTGCCTTTTTAACATGGGGATGCTTTTTAGCCTTGAATTTTCTAGAAATCATAAGACTTATTCACAAAGTACAATCATTATTCTCACATGAGCTTAGTTTGTGTTTTACCTTAAATTCCAATGTTACTGTGAATTTCATTTCCTAAATTTGCCCCTGTAATAAGTTATAATAAAGAGGGTTGATAAATTACCTGTCCATCATACCATAGTTTTTTCAGAAACAAATTGTCCTGACCTGATCAGTGTCAAATGAGGGTGCATGAGCAGGATGAAGGGAGCAGTTCTACTTTGCAGGAAGTAAGCAAGTAGAGTTTAGAGAGAAAGTTTTAAAACAGTAATAAAACTGACTAAAAACTAATCTGCTTCATATTCATAATGCACTGCCAATTCTAACTATTGTCAATGATAAAAAAAATACTACTCCCCCCAAAAATCTCTTGTTACTCTAATACATTTGCTATAATTACTGTGAGCTTTAATTTAAATATTTCAAGAATATTTCAAGAAGAAAAGAAAAAAAAAATCAAAGCACGATGTATTTGAAAATACAATGACTGAGAATATCTAAAAATTGAAGAAATATATCCATCTTCAAGTTGTAAAGATCCATAAGATGCTAAATAGAAAAGATTGAAGGGCTAACAGATTTAGCACAGTAAAATTTAAGAATATCAAAAGCAAAAAGAAGTTTCTAAGTCTCCAGATAGGTAAAAGCAAAACACCTTCAAAGAGAAATACTTCATTGAATAAAATCCAAATTCCCAGTTGCAATAGTAAGTGCAAGAAGGCACAGGTGACTTTATCTATTTTATATTACATGGAATAAATCATAAGTTTATATCCAGAAATAATAGCATTTAAATATAAAATGTAAATATTCTTAGCTATATTATCACACATTGGCCTTTCTCCACAAACCATCTGAATGACTGACTCAAACAAGAAGACAATTAAAATGGTGAGATTTACCACATAATTAAGCAAAAAAAATAAAAAAAAATCCATAATAATTATTTTATTTATTGCTAACATTAGAGATAGTATTAATTATGTGCAAGGCATAGGTAGTAATAATATATCACATATGTATATTCAAAAATTCCACAACACCCCTATGAGATAAATACTATTATCATTCCCAATGTCACAGTCACTCAATCTGGAACTGACATTCCAGATTACATCAATATAGGTTAGACTGGAAGGAGATTAGAAGAAATGAATTGTCATTAGTCATTTTACAAAAGTATATGTTTATTGGAAAATAAAATATAGATATTATTCAGTTTTAGATATGAATTATAAAATTAAGTATAAAACATTAAAATATTAGAAGTATAACCTTTTAAAACAATAGGAAAAAATTGATCTACTGAAAATTATGAAAGGAAAAATTCTAGAAGAAAGACTTAAACATAGTAATAGGTTAGGAGAGATATATCCTGATATGAAAGTAATTGTGATCATTTTAAACGAGTCAAATTCACTAACCAAAAGATAGATATGTGCAGATCAATTCCTCTTTGCAAAAATTCAGCAATATTATTTTCTATAAGGTGTACTTAAAAATAATGATGCTGAAATATTACAAATAAAAGACACAAGTACTAGACTGGAAAAAATCAGGTAAAATAGATTTTAAAATAAAAAAATCAATAAAATTGAAAATGCATACTCTCAATGAAAAAATAGATCAATTTTTATTATAACAGTAATATTATATGGTCTTCTTATAGCCTTAAAATAGGCCCAAAATAAGAAGTGATGAAAAGAAGAAATAGATAAATCAGTATCTGAAGTCATAAATTTTAATATACTATTTTTGAAAAACAAGAGGAGAAATTTATAGAACATAAAAGTATAAGGGATGTGATTGATGTGATTAATAAACTAGCTATAATATAAACAACTTTATACATTACAGAACATAGTTTCATTTTAATCATACATTCATTTTTTTAAATCACATCATATCCTAACTCTCAAAAAATCATCAATAAGTTTTGAAGAATCAATTTCTTACAGACTATGTTCTCTGACCACATTTGAACTCAGAAATTAATGACTAAAATACTGCTAAAATCCCTATATGTCCCCAAACTATAAAACATACCACTGAATACATGAAAACTAGGTAGATGGAACAATTTTTAGTCCATAAGTGAGAAGTATTGGTGAAAATCCAGCTTTGGAGGTGGGGATGGCAAAGTATAAGCAGAGCATTAGTCCCAATGAAATGGGTTGATGTTTAGGGTAAAATCTCTGTCCTGGATGAAGGAAAGTAAGGGAGCCAATCAGAATGCAGGTCAGAGAATCAAAGCATCAGACGTGTGCACACTGGCCAGCACACAGCACACAGTACACGGTAATCTCAGTAGGTTAAAGCCCTCTCAAGAGGCTGTGCACTCTGGATTTCATTAGCTGCAATAGCATTTGTGGAGATACATTAAGGAACAGAAATCAGTCAACAGGTCTTGGATTTTGAAGAGTAAAAATTTGTCCCTTTCTGAATTGATCTGGAAATTGGAGCAATCCCTCAGTGTGAAAACTCCTCAGTGGATTTGCTTGCAATGAGTTGAGAACAGCAAAGGCCAAGGACGCAGCGCTGATGCGGAATCCATCCAATAGCAACAAAAGTGGATTTGTACAAAGAAGATGACAGAACCAGTGACTAGTTAGGTGAATGCACTCTTCATTCTAAGCGTCTGTAAAGCAAATACAAATCCCAACTTCAACAAACCTTTTTATCTATTGTTAATTTGGCCTACAGTCTTTGGGTTCCTCCATGCTTCGTGGTGATCAATGAAGTGACTCCGTGATTTAGTACTGTTATTAGACCAAACTTGTAGTACTTCTGCAGCCTTCATGCAGAGACCCTCCTCTTTTTAGGTTCTGCACTTCTGTCAAGCAACAGGATTATTTTTTTTTTAACTTTTCAACCAATGGCTCAAGCATCTAACAAGAAAAGACATAAGGATAGTCTTAGTGGGACTATCTACACAGTGCAGCACCATGCCAGATGGAGAGTAATGTTCACCAAATATCTCAAATTAATAAGACCTTTCCTACTAGATAGATAATAAGGAACTAATGACTATTCCAATTTCTATAGCTGAATAACAGTTTAACTCAAAATTTAGGAGTTAAAAAATAATTTTATTTTGTTTATAATTATCTGGATGAGGAATTTCAAAACAGCTAGGCAGTTCTTACTTGGGTTCTTTCATAGAGTTTCAGTCTGATGTTTAGTGGGGTAGAGTTATCTGAAGGCTTGTTTAGGTTGGACATCTAATCTGGCTCATTTACATGGCTAGCAGTTTAAGTTGTTTATTCTTTGGGACTGTTGACTAGTGTTTCTATAGGTGGTCTTTTCCAGCATGTTGGTATCAGGATAGGGACATTGTTTATATGGTAGCAGTATCACCTAGACTAAATGTGCCAGAGAACCAAAAGGATGCTCTATCACCTTGTATAGCCTACCCTTACAAGCCACATAGTGGCACTTTCACTATAATCCAACCATCAAGGGAGTCACAAGTTCACTTAAACTCAAGAAAAGGAGAAAGACATCTTACCTCTTGATGGTGGATTTGTGAAGGTTTGATTTGTAGACATGCTTTAAAACTGACAAAATGACAATAGATCATTAGGTAACAAAGATTCATTCAGAGACAAAAAGTGTAGGGATTTCAAACAACCGAATTATCCATTATTAAAATGTCTGGTAGAAGATTACATTTTCTTTTAATGCATATTTTTCAATACACTATAAAATAGGCATAAAACTGAAAGAAATTATCCATGAAAATATCTGACTCAAAGAACACCAGCAGAAGATTCATTTACTAAAATGATGTTTTCCTATCTAAAATATCAAGTGTAAACACTGATAGAGAATTGATCCTGTACTAACCTGCTACATGGGCCCAACTTTAAATAAATTTAACCTTTACGTACATAGTCAACATTCTACCAGTAGGGAAAAAAGAATCTAACTAGCCAATGTTTAAAAATCAATCCTTCTTATTAAAGTGCTTTAAAAATTTTTTTAACGTTTATTTATTTTTGAGACAGAGAGAGGCAGAGCATGAACAGGGGAGGGGCAGAGAGAGAGGGAGACACAGAATCTGAAACAGGCTCCAGGCTCTGAGCGGCCAGCACAGAGCCCGATGCGGGGCTCGAACTCACGGACCGTGAGATAATGACCTGAGCCCAAGTCGGATGCTTAACTGACCAAGCCACCCAGGCACCCCTTATTAAAGTGTCTTAAATCATAGTAGTAACTGTGGAAAGTTTTTATAACCAAAGTCAATGAAGAACAATGGAAGAAAACAATGGAAGTAACAATGTGTTACTTTTTAAATACGCCACTTAGTGTGTCGTTGACTAAATAATTGACAGTGAATATAAAATGTCTGCTGCCATTGTAGCATGCCTTAAATGGCGTTCTTTCCTCTGTTCTTAAAAACAATAAAAAACACACAAACAAAACAAAACAAAAAACCTTGTGATTATTTCTAAGTGAAAATGTCTACATTAACCATTGTTTACAGATTGTATAAGAAAACATTTACAGATATCCATACAATTTGATTATATCTGCTGCACAAACTCATGTATTTATTAAATGGTTTATGAACACACAGAGCTTTCTTTTCATTCATAATTGATTAAATTTGTTATTTAGAGACTGATTATTTTGAAGTTATTTCAGGCATTTTACAAAGCTCCAAAAGAGATTCAACATTTCTTTAAAAAAAAATACTTTTTTTTTAAGTCAATCTTAAAGAGAAGCAGTAATAATTCGAGGGTTATTTTTTCCTGCTTATTTGTTTGAAGATGTGAGTCTTACAAGAACATGAATGAGGTCATAAAGCATATCTTTTCCTTACTTCTCACCATTTTCACCAATATCTAATATGCCTTGCAGTGAAATGCTGCTTCTGTAAACAGAATATGGGATTCATTTGTGAGTAGTGTTTTGGCTCTGTAGAGTACTAGTGACAGAAACATTTGGTTTGAAGCCAAAAGATACTATTTTGGGCTCAGTATAATCTTCCAGCTGTTGTTGAGGAAAGCATGTTTCACTTCCCCACCCATTACACTGACATACTCATCTATACATTTATATTTTGCTGCTTTTTCAAATCTGTGATGCAGCTGCCCCCATATACCTCCTCTTGCTGGCAGGTGGTAAATTATTCTCCACATAAAATGACATCATTCTCTATCTCACAGAAAACATGACCTCTGAGCTGTGGAAAGGGCAGAACTATTACGGAAAACAAAAATTAAAAGAATTTGCCACGTTTTAGTTAGTGAAATTACGTCATGTATTTTAGAGAATCAGGAACAAAAGGCAATACAATCAAGTTATTAATAACATTTGAAAAAGAGTTTCAATTTCAATTTTTGTACTATTTCAATAATTGAAATAGTACTATTTTGCCTTCTTTGGAACCAGTGCTAGAGGAAATGTAACTTATTTGTGTAGACGTACTTCTATCTTCTCCAACAGAAAAAAAATTGTGTTATCTTAAGATAATTTCTCAGATTATGAGGTAACATTTAAGTGATGATTTGGTGGTATGTTTACTAAGCAAAATCATAATAAAAATTTCCATTAGGGTTACACTGGCTCAAAAGGTTTTCCTCTCAGAAACCTTTTTCATAGTCAATAAAAACAGCTTTTTGATGACATCCAATTTTTTCATGAATAAGAAGTATTTCATTTAAAATTTTTTTTCAATGTTTATTTATTTTTGAGAGAGAGAGAGTGAGACAGAGTGTGAGTGGGGGATGGTCAGAGAGAAGGAGACACAGAATCAGAAGCAGGCTCTAGGCTCTGAGCTGTCAACAGAGAGCCGACGCGGGGCTCGAACTCATGGACCATGAGATCATGACTTGAACTGAAGTCAGATGCCCAACCTACTGAGCCGTCCAGGCGCCCCAAGGCCTATTACATCTTAATGACAACAAGACAGTCAATTGGGTGGCCGACTACAGCTCAGGTAGATAGACTAAGAAATGATGGCAGAAAATACACATGCAACTGGACTCTCTGGTAACTTAGTGTAGAGAAGTGAGTCTATAAATAAGCATGTAACATTACAATATTTACCCTGAATTAATCATTCCTTTAATAGATATTTTAATTTATCTGACATCAATGATTCAGTCTATCTGTGCAATATATTATAAATATTTTAAACACAAGTGTCCACAAATGAATTATGCTGATGTATACTTAGCAGTATTTTCTTTTATAAATCTGTTCATCTTTTAGTTATCTTCAAATGTCATAAAGAGGGTAGAAAAAGAGATCAATAGTTCTAACCTCTACTTAGTTATAGAGGTAATATATACTTATGTGGGTTTTAAAAGGAGCTGGATTTTCAACACATACAGTAATGATTGCCTGCATGCATTACTTCATACACATTAAAAGTATTTCTGGGATAAGAAGAAACAAACTTTTTAGAGGTGAAAAAGATCAGTTTTAAATTTATACTAGTGTTAGGAGAGACCAAATATCCCCAATAATAAACAGCATTAGGAATGATTGGCAAGCCCAGTAAAGCTAAGAAACATATTCTATGTTGAAGGTGTACTGATTAGCCGAGTGGAAGGAGAGCTGGTACTGGGTTTTGCTGGGAATCTGTTGACTTATTTATTATATCCTTTCCGGAAGATGCTATAAGATGTCATGAGGAAAATATTTCCGAAACCTAACAGTTTCTTAACAAGATGGGCCCAAGAAGATGAGAGATAATAAATGGTGGCTATCCGGTACAGGGGAAAACTGTCTCTAACTAGTCTTAGCACAAGTGTTCTAGTCAATCTTTGTTAAATGGATGCAAGAATGAAAAAGCCATTCTTAAAAAATAGTTGAAAGTATCCTCTCTCTACTAAGCCCATAATTACCATGTGAAACCCGTGCTGGAAGTCCTTTAAGATTTCCAGAAATTTTGCATAGAGATCAGACTTAGATTATATTACGTAGTAAACAGATAACAGATATGTTGTTGCGAGTGATGTTTACGTTACATGTAGAAGTATTTTTTTTAAATTCTATTGCATTAGGGGCGCCTGGGTGGCTCAGTCGGTCAAGCATCTGACTTTGGTTCAGGTCATGATCTGAAGGTGCGGGGGTTCTAGCCCCACGTCAGGCTCCGTGGTGACACCTCAGAGCCTGGAGCTCGCCTTGGATTCTGTGTCTCCCTCTCTCTCTGCCCCTTCTCCGCTCATGCTCTGTCTCTGTCTGTCTGTCTGTCTGTCTCTCAAAAATAAAAATAAACATTACAAAATTAAAAAAAAATTCTATTGCATTGAAGTCATATTCTAGTAGCAAATGTAAAATATTCACATAAACAAAAATAAGAAAATAAGACCCTTCCATGATTCTACCAACCAGATGTAACCATCATTATCACATAACGTATATCCTTCTAGCCATTTAAATATATGCCATTGAAATCTCCAATTATTGGAGTTATAACATTAAATGTCTTCAGTTTTCCTAATAATTATAAGAAATACAACATTTAAACCAGCCCTCACACTCATGTCTCCTTACACACAACTCACATAATCATTTCTTACTGGCATCTTACTCTGATCACATACTTTTCAAGTACCTTTAGGTACTAGAATATTATAATTGAGAAATTATTATGCAAACTCAAAATTGATCCAAAATTTTAGTCCCTGTCTTTCAACATAGGCAGATCAATGATCCTAGATCCTTGGAGTAAAAAAGAAAGGTCACAGTCTTGCAGTAAATGCTTCTTCATCTTCCCTCTTCTATTTGTTCCTCAGGCTTTGTCAACCCTGAGTGATAAAGGTGTCAGGTCCCAATTGTCATCAGTTCATTGTTGGCTATGTGAATTTAGAAAATGTGTACTTAGCAACTTTGTGAACTTAGCTTTGCACCTTAAGCACAATTCTGAGACAATAGGCAAAGTTTTACTTAACCACACACACACACACACACACACACACACACACACACTTATGTTTTTTAACGGAAATTACTATACAGATTGCACTGTGATCTATTGTTAACATGAATGCTATCATAAGCATTGTTTCATATTAATCTTCAAAAGTCAAAATGTATATAATTTTTCACATTGTAACAATTATATGTGCTTCTTTCAACAAGTGAAACATTACAAAATGTATAAAGGCCAAGCTAATTATCTTTCTCTGCTTCTCTTTATCATCTAACTGATATAACTAATGTTAATAGCCTACTATGTATGCTTTCACTTTGTTTTGCTCATAAATATTTATACAAGAATATATCCTATATTCACATATAGGATATCCAGTATTTTGTTATTAAAGTATATACTACATAAATAGTTCCCAGTAACATTGTCACTGAAAAAATAGATTCCCCATAAGTTGGAAGAGAAAGATTTAACAGGTTTTCAAAACAATCTACTATAAAATCACATATACATAGGCAAATATAATTTTACATAAATTGAGTTTACGCATGGGAACAACATTTTATTTCCCTCTCTTCCCCCAGGTGGTCTGTGCTAAAATCCTAGGGTATATACTCCTATTCTTTTTTTTTAGTGTAGTTTTCTGTACATATCTTCACACACATATGCACACCTGCATATCTGCATTTGGGTATAAAATAGAGCAATTGATAACTTCAAACACCCTTTTCTGCATACTACCTTCAAAAAAATAAAATCAACAATAAGGCCTGAGATGATGATTGAGAAGTCTCAGTTCAAATATAAAGTTCCTCCTCAGATTCTTGGGGGCATGCCTAGACTCAGGACATTTATGGAGCTAGTGTAAATCTTTCCCCATGATTTCCAATAACCCAAAACTCTCTGAAGAGTAAACTGTCTCCAGGACTTGCAATATTCAGACTTAACTCTTGTTCTATCCAGGTTGTCCTTCAAGCTTCCAAGTTACCAAGATCCTATAATTCCAAATATTCTTAAGTTATTCAGGATCCAAGTTACTCTTCTGTCGGTTGTATTAAGATATTAATACATAATAAGGCTGAATGCAATACATAGGTATGAAAGTAACTGTGGAAAGTTTTATAAATCATATTTATGCATAAAATTCCATTCCTTTCTTTTTTAAGCCTATATTAATTTTTTTGAATTTGATAATTAAAAAAAAAAAAAAAAAACCTCTGTATTGCAAGTATTCCCAGATAGAGAATGCTAGTCTTGGGTGTTATGGAAAGACAAAGAGATGACTAAGACCCCAATTATTTGATAAGCTACATACTGTGATCAAAACTTCTTGAGAGAACTATAAATTGGGTACAAGCGAATCCACACTATGCATCACAACAAGGCCTTTGTTCCAAACCTTTATGAAATCTTCTCAGACATAAGATCAGAATAAAATAGTTTGGGCTCCTTTATCTTTGTTTCACATGAAAAACATGGCATTTCTTGTTGAGGAGAAGAAATATCCAAAGACTATGAAAAAAAGAGCCCAGGATAGGCCCATCTCTACTTCACTGGAAGCTCCCACCTGTAGTAAAACAGATGGTTTTCTCTGTAGGTGTCTACCTCTGAGTGGAATCTAGAGAGGGAAGTGAATGAGTGAGTATGCCACAGAGAGTACCTGAGCCATTGAGTGTGTGTGTGTGCTTTCTGGGGAGATGGCAGGCAAAGAGTTCCTCCAGGAGGCTATAGATTGAGTCTCCCAATCTATGTAGCTAAAATTGTTAAGGAACTAAATACAATGTAGGTGTGCATATGCTCTATTAGTATACATGTACGTGCATAAACAAAACCAAAGGTTTTCTCTATTATACAGGACTATGGTCTTCAAAGTTTGGCCTCTCAACATTTGGATATGTCATAAAGTCACAGTAAGTCAGATCAAGAAGGGGAAATAAAAGCTATCTTGATCAATATGTCATCTTATGAAGAAGAAAAATACTGATTATAGAGGACATGAATATGAAATTTACTTTGTGTCAGAATAAAAATAAAATATCTGTGGACATGTATCTCCCAAGCATTATATTCTACCTTTGCATTTTCAGTGTTCCTATATATACTTTTTAATTAAAGTGCTTTAACTTATATTTATTATAGAATTTTAAAGCAAATGTTTTTAGATTCACAGAATTAATTATAAAGGTAGTACAAGAGAGTTCCAGTATACCTCACACCTAGTTTCCCCTATTATTAACAACTTGTGTTAATATGGTACATTTTTTATAATTAACCAATATTTTTGTATTATTAACTAAAGTCTATCCTGTACTCAGATTTCCTCATTTTTTCTTAATGTCTTTTCTCTGTTCCAAGATCCCACCCAGGATACCACATTACATTCAATGGTCCTGTCTCCTTAGGCTACTCTTGTTTGTGAAACTTTCTCAGAATTTCCTTGTTTTTGATTACCTTGGCAGTTTTCAGGATTACTGCCCTTCTCTATCCCCAAATCCTGCTGATTTCAGGATTATTTTGTCAAATGCCCCTTGGTATGGATTTGTCTGAAGTTTCCCTCATGGTTAGAATTGGGTAATGCGTTTTTGGTAGGATTATAGTGTTTTATTTGGCCTTGGTGTAATAATCACTTTAGATTTCCTTGCTTATCACCAAGGTATCCTAAGAAATGGCCTCCAGGGAGAATAACCTCCAAAAAAAGGTGATCAGGAAGTTCCAAGTTTGTTGTGTTCAATGGTGCTTTAGATCTGTACACTTCAGGATGTTTCTATACTCACATAAACATTACATTAGTTCATATAAGGCTATTTCATACTATATATGGAAAGGAAATTACCAAGAAAGTTGACTCAATTCATAGCAAAGATAAAGTGGCTTTGTAGATAAACATTCACCCCAATTTGACAAGGACATTCCCAAGTTTTTGCTGTTGTCCCATTGTCACGATCAATAGTCTTTTCTCACGTGCTTAAAAATGTTGCAGACTATCTAACAATCATTTGGTTATGAATTCATTTCCTCTTGTTGCTATAACAAATATCCACAAACTTGGTGGCTTAAAAGAACAAAATTTCTTACTGTACAGTTCTGGAAGTTGGAAGCCCAAAATTGTTCATTGGGCTAAAAGCATGATCTATATAACAGAGCTGAATTCTTTCTGAAGTTCTTTGGGGAAAGCCCATTTCTTTGCCTTTTTTATTGGCTTGTGGCAGCCTTCCAGCAGTAACATCACTCTGAACTTATCTATTTCATTACATTTCTTTTTCGATCTATGATCCTCTCACTTTGCTTTCATAGGGATCTTTGGAAATGCTTTGGGCCCACCTAGATAATCCAGGATAAGCCCTCAATTTCAAGATACTTAATAATATGTTCAGAATCTATTTTGCTGTGTAATATATCCACAAATTTCAGGGATTAGTGTATGGACACCTTTGGGAGGCCATTATTCTGCCTGGCATACAACCTAGTAATTAAGAACAGGTAAAAGTTAAAAGAAATTTTAGTTTTATCTATAAAGAGTGAAGGTGTTGGGTACAAGACTTAATTCTGAATAATGCGTTTCAACCATTTATATTCCTTTAAGATCTAGAAAGAGGAATTATGGAAATTTACGATACTATTTGGTGGTAATCTGGAATAAGAAGAGAAGGCAATATAGTATGAATTTATGGCCACATTTTGTTTACTAGACTAGACATCTATCCTAACGTTGGAATGTGGACCTAAGCAAAAGTATAGAGCAGCTCAATTTATATGGCAAAATGATACATTTTCTGAACTGAATGTTTTTGAAAGTTCTAGAGTCTCATATCACTTCATCAGTTTTCTGCCTTACTAATTTTGTGACATCCTGATAAAGTGAGCAACATATATTCCTGAAGTTAGACACCTTCAGTTAGTTATTCCTGGGAAACAGCTTGGTAGATTTGCTTGGAATGACTAAATTAAGCAGAGTAAGAGTTGCCTCTCTAAGTGGCAGAGTAGACAGTGGGTAGTGGCCAGGTGATAAAGCAAGATGGAATCTTTCCAAATATACAACTTTTTCAACACATAGCCAATTTCCAGCAAACCACCGAGGATATTTGTAGATGTACAACTCAGAATTTCTATGTACATTTTAGATGAAAATAATTCAGAATCCTTAACAGTTAGATCAGTAGCTATTTGTGAATGAAGGCTGCTTTACTCTGTGGTAGATTAAAAATGGCTATAAAAACTGTGACCTTAGTTCTAATGAGAGGTGAGGTCTGAGTCCTCCCTTGAATCTAGACTCAGCTCTGACTGCTTGGACTAATAGAGCAAAAATAATGCTGTAACAGTGTTGGCCGTAAATTTTAAGAGAAGGATCTGCCTGGCTCCCCTTGGTGTGCTGAGCAACCATGTAGAAGTCTGATTGACCTGAGGCCTCCAGGCTGTAAGAAAGACTAACCTAAGGTCGAGGCCATGTGTGTGGGAGGGGCGGGGGACAGATAGATGCCTGATTAGTTCTCAGCTGTTGTCTACAACCATCCAAGCTATTCTAACCAGAGACACAGTGTTTGCACATCAGAGATGAACCATATTTGTGGAGTCCTGCTCAAATCCTTGATTCTGAAAGTTGTGAGAATAAAACCATGATTGTTTTTTATGATGCCAGATTTTGGTATTGTATGTTATGCAGTCAGCAATAATTAATCAAGACATTCACAAGTGCCTGCTTTTATTCTTAATCAACTTGGGGAAAATCCCCCTGTTAACAGTTTTCTGTCCACCTTTCAAATGTTTTTTGCTCAAGTCTGGAGTTCTTTCGGTTGCTTGGTTGATCTCCTTCAACTGATAGTTTGTTTGAAAAGTATGATTAATTCTTGATTTTGGGTTTAACCCAGAAGTAAAAATTGTGTTTTGTTTTCTACTCCCTTCTCTATCCCCAAAGCTGACTTTCCTACACATAAACTGACCGCTAAGTCAATCCCCGATCTAACCAGAAGTAAAGTATGGACCAATCACTGATACATTTAGGAAAGATTATTTTAATTATATATTATGGGAACCCTGTCTCACGAGCTTTTAAAGCTTAAAACTTTCAAAATGTCTTTAACTCTTGCTTTAAAAAGAATACTACATTATTTATTTAAATTTAAAAAGGCACCTTTTGAATTTGTTATTTTCAAAGTATTAGAGAACACACACAAAAAAACTCTGTGACAGGCACTTTTCTAATCACTTGGGTTACAATAGTGAACAACAAGACAAAAACCCTATTCTGAAACATAAATTTTAGTGGGAGAGAGAAATTACACACATAAACAAATAAGTACATGATAAGCCAGTTTGTGCCGCCCTTTATGATAGTCACTGGCAACGTGGCAATTTAAATTTAAATTACATTTAATTAAAATTAAATAGAATCTAAAAGCACTTCAAGTGCTCAATAGCCTTAGGTGGCCAATGTCTATTTCACTGCACAGTGCAGATTATAGAACCATTCCATCTTTGTAGAAATTTCTATTGGCTGACAAAGAAAATTAAAAGCAAGGTAAGAAAAGGTGCTCACAATAATTTGGAAATTGAAAGAAGCAAAAATATTTCTCAGTGTCTTTTACAGAGCGTTATATACATCTTTTTATTGTTTCACAAATACCAGTATACTCAAGTGCTGATTAATCTATCTTCGAGTCAAAAGAAGGAGATGAATTTGTTTTTATTCAGCAGTCATCAAGAGCACAGTTTAGAATTTTCTTAGTTTTCTTTTTAAGAATTTATCTATGATAAAGAAAAAAAATAGTATATCAATAATGGTATTCCCTACTTCTGTGATATGAATTAAATAGTGTTTAGAGATGCTATGAAAGAGACTATCTTGTTTGTGGCTGATTTTTTTTAAATGTGAGAATGTACAGTAACATTTGAATTTTTATCGAAAAACATAACTCATAAAGCATGTCAAGAAGCTAGAGTTTCAATTTAATCAAATATTTTGAAATAGGATAAACCAACTTATACCTCTGACTAATTTGATTTTAATTGGTTTTTAGTTATTATATTCTGTTTTTGGTCATCAAGAAGATCTTTACTTGCACCAAATTTTTGTGAAGTCATTCTCACCTGCCTATAAATATTTCTATCTAAATTATGATTATATTATATTACCATTAAATGTATTTTAGGTAGGGGCAGCTGGCTGGCTCAGTCAGTAGAGCATGCGACTTTTGATCTTGGGGAAATGAGTTTGAACTCATGTTGGGTGTCCCATGTTGGATTTCTAGCTTACTCAAAAAAAAAAAAATAGTGTTATTTTAGGTAAAATGGTCATAAGGTGAAAAAGCTTACCATTGTAACATTGAATGAAAAAATAAAACATAAATGCAATATTAGAGATTAGAAAGAACAAAAATATATCATTCATAAAATTCAGGAACGATTCAGGATAGAAACACATATTAACCTTAAAATAAACAAAACTTTAACCAGGGAACAGCAGTACCAAAAACTCCCAGTAAATTATCTGATATTAAATCAGAAACAATACAATACTAAATGCCCAGTTTTATGACACTTATTCTGCTTACTAGGAGAAGTGTTAGGTTTTATATTTACATAAGGAAAGAAAAGAGCTGCAATGACTTGAAAGAAAAAAACTCTCGGTATTCACAAATAACATTATATTCACAGAAATTTCAATACAAAAGTTCACCTAGATTTTTTTGCAACGAAAACGTACGTTTTGGAAGATCTCATTTATAACAAAACAGTATGAGTTACTTATAAGTAAAAATTTTAAAAATATGCAAACAAGCTTTATGGAAAAGTATTTAAATATGTTAAAAGATATTAAGAAAGTTGTAAGAGGGTGCCTGGGTGGCTCAGTCAACTGAGCATCTGACTCTTGGTTTCTTTCTTTCTTTCTTTCTTTCTTTCTTTCTTTCTTTCTTTCCTTCCTTCTATTTAGAGAGAGAGAGAAAGCGTGAGCAGGGGAAGGACAGACAGACAGGAAGAGAGCACGAATTCCATGAAGGCTCCATGCTGCGCTGTGGAGCCCCATGCAGGTCTGGAAACCACAAACCCTGAGATCATGACCTAAGCTGAAATCAAGAGTTAGATGCTTAACCAATTTAGCCACCGAGGGGTCCCCAACTCTTGGTGTCAGCTCAGGCCATGATCTCACAGTCTGTGGGTAAGCCCCACGTTGGGCTCCATGCTGGCAGTGTGAAGCGTCCTTGGGATTTTCTTTCTCCTTCTCTCTGCCCCTCCCCTGCTCAGTATCTTCTCTTTCTCACTCACAAAAGTTAATAAATAAACTTTAAAAAGGAAAGTCGTAAGTTTAAAAAGGAATATACCGTACTCGCAAATAAAAACACATTTCATAAAGATTTATATTCTCTTCAGATGCATCTAAAGATTCAACAGAATTCCAACCAAAATATAAAAAAGTACAAATGGACAAAGTGGATTTAAAAATGGAGAAGAAAAGAACCAATAAAAGTTAAGACACTGAAGGAGAATGATAAAGTCGGGGAAGGGGACATTTTGTATATGGAGAATAATTATAAAATCATAATAATTAAGGGGAACTGTTTAAGTTCAGATTAATAAATAGACAGTAAAAAGAAAGGAGAGAGGATCAATAGACTTACCCATACAGATTTAACTGATGTTATATTGGTTATTAGAACATTTTGAGTATCTCAACAAAGGGTCCTATGAATTTTAGTAATCTAAATTTTTTTTATTTATTTATTTTGAGAGAGAGAGCGAGAGCGCATGCATGTGACTGGGGGAGGGGCACAGAGAGAGAGAATACCAAGCAGGCACTGCCTGTCAGTGCAGAGTCAGATGCAGGGCCCGATCTCAGGAACTGTGAGATCATGACCAGATCCAAAATTAAGAGTCTGACACTCAGCCAACTGAGCCACCCACGTACCCTAGTAATCCACATTTATTAAAAGAGGGAATTTTATACCCATAGCATCAAAATAAAGCCCAGAGGAAAGTGTGTCTTAAATAATTTTAATGAGTTTGTCAACTACAATAAAATTAAAACATATAGAGTAAAAGATAAACTACATACCAGCAGGAGATATATTTAACTTGGAGTGTAGAAAAAGATTATATTCCAAGCTATAAAAATATTTCTAACAAACCAATAAGAAAAACACCCAATCCTATAGAAAATATGGACAAATATGTACATAGAAAAAAGGAAATATACAAATATGTTTCATCTTACTTCTTCACAGGAAAATGCAAATTAACCCATAATGAGATATCGTATTAAAGAACGAGATTGGTAAAAATTAAAATAGGCTGATGATACAAAATGTTGTCATGGACACAAATAGCAGAATTCAAACTGCTGGTGGTTTTGTAAATTATTATAAATACTGTGGGAAACCATTTGACAATATCTAGTTAAAGTGGATATATGTACACTTCAAGGCAAGATAATTTTATCCTGTATAAAATATATAGCTATATTTATATGTACATTTAAAACAACTGAGAACCTTTTTATAACAGTGAAAAATTGGAAGAAATCTATCAATAATATAATGCACAGATATATGTTAGTATATTCAGACATTGGGAATATTACATATGAAAATAAATGAACAATAGTTATATATCAAAAAAGATGTATTCAAACAAAATAAAGGGTGAAAAAACATGTCCAGAAAGTATGCAGAGTATGATTTCATTAATGAAATTTTAAGAAAATGCTAAGTAATATATTATTTAGGGATAAGATAAATAGCTATATAGGTAATATCTATGCTTTTATTTGAAAACAAAAAACTAATATTGATATAAATTCCACATCTGTCAACTGCTAGCTCAGTATCTCACACGAACCTTTCTGATAAAAATAATCATCAGGAAAAATAGATGTTGTATGTTATATTTTAAAGATATATTATTATTTTTCTTCTGAAAATCATGTCCTTAATTGCATGTAAGAAGTATTAAAATAGCAAGCTTCTTTGGACTGAGATATAGAATAGAAAGGGAAGCCAGGGAGATGGGTCATCATATGGAAGTATTTTTTTATTTTTTTTATTGAAGAAGTTTGCTATTTTCCAAGGAGGTGAGTGAGGGCTTTTGTGAGCTTCTTGGGGTTAAGGATCAATCAAGAATGAAAATACCAGTAATCATCCTTTGCTTTGGGTGGGAATCCTAAAATGCTGCTCTCAAGTAAGGTAAACAAGAATAAAATGTGCCTGAAAGCAATACATTTGACTTTGTATTATCTGGATGCCATAACACCTCCAGCACTCAGATGTCCCAAACCAGTAATTCAAGAACTAGGCAGAGACAAACAAAAGTTCTTCCTGGCAGGGAAAAACATCATCCTATGTCTGACATTATTGAAATAAATAATTTTGCAAACACAATGCCAAATACACAAAGATGACATAATTTAAGATACCAATGAGAATCAGCTGAAAAATAAAAAGACTAGAGAAACAATCACTGAGGCACCAGAAAACACCAATGATTACTTTGTTTAAGCAATAAATCTAATAATAAAGTATTTATAATGAAAAGTGACAGTACAAATTTGGAAAATATAGGCATTCCAGAATTTTAAAATACAATACAGTTAAGACTCAATGAAAAAACTATCAGTAGATAAATAAAATTGAAAAAAAAGCAAGATTTCCATGGTATCAACAACACAGATTTACAAAGGATTATAACAAAATATTATGAAAATTATAAATTGGACAGCCTAGAAAAAAAACAGATATATTTCTAGAAACATATAATCTTCCAAAACTAAATCAGGAAAAAAATATAAAATTTGAACAACAAATTACTATTAATGACATTGAAGTGAATTCAAAGAACTCCCAACCAACAAAAGTATAGGCTTCACAGGAAAACTTTAACAAACATTTGAAGAACAGTTAATACCCATTTTTCTCAAACTATTCAAAAAAAATAGAAGAGGAGAAGAGATTCTAAATTTACTCCATAAGCATTATCCTCTTACCAAAATCAGATAAAGACACAGGAAAGAAAGAAAAGAAAAGAAAACAAAGCAAAACAAAAAAAAAAAAGAAAAGAAAAACTATAGGCCAGTATCTCTGATGAACATAGATATGAAAACCTTCAATCAAATATTAGCAAATTAAACCCAATAATACTTTTTTTAAAAAATTTACTACAATCGAGTGTATTTATTCAGGGATACTAGGGTGGTTCAGTATTCACAAATCAACCAATAGAATATATCACATTAACAAGAGAAAGGATAAAAACATATGATCATCTCGATAGATGCAGAAAAAGCATTTGACAAAGTACGACATCTATTTATGATAAATACTCTCAACCCAGTTTAGAGGAAACATACCTCAAGATAATTAAGGCCATAGATGAAAAGCATACAGTTAACACCATACTCAGTGGTGAAATACTGAGAGCTTTTCCTCTAAGATCAGGAATAAGACAAAAATATCCATTCCCATACGTTTATTCAACATAGTACTGGAATCATAGCCACAGCAATTGAACAAGAAAATGAAAGAAAAGCCATCCAATTTGATAAGGAGGAAGTTAAGCTGTCATTATTTGCAAATGACATGATACTACATATAAAAACCCTAAAGACTCCACACATACGCAAACACACACACACACACACACACACACACACACACACACAAACTACCAGATAAGTGAATTCCGTATAGTCACAGAATACAAAACTGATATATAGAGATCTGAAGTAGCAGAAAAAGAAATTAAGAAAATAGTCCCATTTACAATGCAACAAACAAAATTTACAAATAAATTTAACCAAAGAATTGAAAGACTTATACTCTGAAAAAGAAACTGAAGATGATACAAACAAATGGAAAGATATTCTATGCTCATGGATTGGGAGAACCAACATTTTTTAAAGCCATAGTACCCAAAGCAACCTACAAATTCAATGCAATACCTATCAAAATACCAAAAACACTTTCCACAGAAATAGGACAAATAATCTTAAAATCTGTATGGAAACACAAAAGACCCCAAATAGCCAAAGCAATCTCAAGAAAGAACAATAAGGTTGAAGGTATCACAATCCAAGATTTCAAGATATACTACAAAGCTTTTGTAACCAAAAAAACACTATGGTACTGGCACAAAAGACACATAGATCAACAGAAGAGAATCAGGGGCCCAGAAATAAACCCATGTTTATATGGCCAATTAATCTATGACAAAGGAGGCAATAATATATAATGGGGCAAAGACAATCTCTTCAACAAATGGTATCGGTAAACCTGGACAGTCACATGCAAAAGAATAATACTGGACCACTTTCCTACATCATACACAAAAATAAATAAAATGGATTAAAGACCTAAAAGTGAGACCTGAAAGCATAAAATTCTAGAAGTAAAGATTGGCAATAATTTCTCTGATATTAGCCTAAGCAATATTTCTATAGATATGGCTCCTCTGGCAAGTGCAACAAAAACAAAATAAAACTATTGGCATTACACCAAAATAAAAAGCTATGCACAGAGAAGAAAACCATCAACAAAACAAAAAGGTAAAATATTGAATGGTAGAAGATATTTACAAATTATATATTCAATAAGGGAATATCCTTTTATTATAATATCCCTTTTATAAAATCCAAAATATATTTTAAAAATTAAACAACTCAACTCTAAAAAAAATCAAATAATCTGATTAATAATGGTAAGAGGGCATGAATAAACATTTTTGCATAGAAGACCTAAAGATGGCCAGTAGACACATGAAAAGATGCTCAACATCACTAATCATCAGGTAAATGAAAATTAAAATCACAATGAGATATCTTAAACCTATCATAATAGCTAAAATAAGAAAAACATGAGAAATTACAAGTGCTGGCAAGGGTGTGGAGAAAAAAGAACCCTTACTCACTGCTGGTGGGAATGTAAATTGGTACAGACACTGTGGAAAATATGGAGGTTCCTCAAAAAGTTAAAAATAGAATTAATGTATGACCTAGTAATTCCACTACAGAGTATTTACCAATGAAAATGCAAATGCTAATTGGAAAAGATGTGTGTACCCCCATATTTACCGCAGCATTATTTATAATAGTGAAGGTATGATAACAACCCAACTGTCCATCAATAGACAAATGGATAAAGAAAATGTGAGATACACATACATACATACAATGAAATATTAGCCACAAAAAGTAATGGAATCTTGCTTTTTACAACATGGATGGATCTAGACGGTATATACTAAGTGAAATAAGAGAAAGAAAAATAGAATATGAGTTCACTCATACATGAAATTTAAGAAATAAAAAAAAGAAAGAAAAAAGAAAAAAGAGACAGAAAACAGACTCTTACATAAGGGGAACAAACTGGTGGTTGCCAGACAGAAGGTGTGTGGGGATAGGTGAAATAGATAATGAGGATTAAGAGTACCTTTGTCTTGATGAGCACTGAGAAACATATAGAATTACACATAATAGGGGCAACTGTGTGGCTCAGTTAGTTGGGCGTTGGACTTTGGCTCAGGTCATGAGCTCATGGGGTGTGAGTTCAAGCCCCATGTTGGGTTCTGTGCTAACAGCTCAGAGCCTGGATCCTGTTTTGGATTCTGTGTGTGTCTCTCTCTGCCTCTCCCCAGCTCATGCTTTGTCTCTGTCTCTCTGTCTCTCTCCCTCAAAAATAAATAAACATTAAAAAAATTAAAAAAAGAATTACACATTATATTGTACACCTGAAATGAACATAACACTGTAAATTTAAAAAAAAAATGGTATCTAGGAGTTAGGACAGATAATTATCCAAAATGAAGCTTTAAGAAAAAAAGAGATGAGGAGGAGCCAAGATAGCAGAACAGCATGAAAGTTTTTTGTGTCTCACATCCATGAAATACAGTCAGACCAACACTAAACCATCCTGCACACCTAGAAAGCTGATCTGAGGATTAACACAATAATGTCACAAGCTGAACCACAGAATTCAGCAGGTACGTGGTACGGAGAGGTGAACTGGGGGAGAGAGAAGACGTGGAGGGCAGGGAGCCACTTTTGTATGCAGAAAGAAGACAGAGATGGGGGTGGGGGAGAAAAAAGCAACCCCCCAAAAGCAGCTGGAGAGAAAGTGGAAAAGTGGAAACAGCCGCAGGGACTGAACTAAAAAGGGAGAAAAGAGAAAGGAGAGGGTTTAAATTCCATTAAGACTCTATAAACAGGGGGAATGCACATTCTGAAAACTGCACCTCCATACATGGCGGTGCTCTGGTGAGAAGGGCAAATCCCCAGGAACAGAGTCAAGTCCAGAGGTCTTTGGGCAACACGGGGAGAGCCAGTTCCCCTGCTGGGAGTATACCTGGTAGAGGCTGTGTGACTCCCCCAAAGGCTAAGTCCCCAGTGGACCCAGGAGAACAACCACATTCGCTGGTGCTGGAACAAGGTTGCTGGGGGTGAAGCCTGATGCCAGATGCGTGTTGTGATTGCCACAATCCCTGAAACATGGTGCTACATGATCACGTGAACTTCTGGGGTGGGCTGGCACCCACCCGGAGTCTTAGGGCATGGGTACCAGCACAGTTCTGCAAACATTCCTGGGTGGAGCTACCCAGCCATTGCTTGGTGAGACCCTCCCACAGAGGGGCAGAACGGGTCAAAGCCACAGTACCTCAGAAATAAGGGGTTGGGAAAAACAGCCGCATCTGAGATAAAAATCAGGAGGGAGGTTCTGCCTGGGGCTTGGGCACAGACAGTGTAAATGCAGGGAGTGGACAGAAGTTGAAGCCAAAGGATGGGTGTGCAATTGCTGATCTGTGAGAACAGAGTTCCGATACTAGGGACTGGGTAGGTGGGTAATGCCATTTTCACCGCCCCTGTGCATGTACATACACAACTACAAGAGCCACAACAACCCACCCCAGTAAGCTAAGCACACCATCTAGTGCAGAACAGAGCCATTACACTATGTACTGCCCAACTGGGCCAACCTCACTCTTCAGGAACACAA
Source organism: Panthera uncia (assembly GCF_023721935.1). NCBI lineage: Eukaryota > Metazoa > Chordata > Mammalia > Carnivora > Felidae > Panthera > Panthera uncia. Next base: position 95,451,796 of record NW_026057580.1, read on the forward strand.
GCCTCTCTGCCTGCTTAGTTTATGGACTATAAGGCACTTCATAGTTTGACTTCTAGGAGAAAACGAAGTAATTTCAGTCATATTTCAGCCCGTTTGCCAGTCTATCTATTCAATATTCTTTCTTTTTTTTCTTTTCATTTTCCTTTTTTTCTTTTTTGTTTCTTTTCTTTTTCTTGACTACAGAAAGAAAAAATTCATTTTTATTATTAAAATATTTTTCTTTAATTTTTTTCTATATTTTTTACTTTTTATAAATTTTTTCAAATTCTATTTTATTTCCATCATTTCATTTTAGTCTACTTCGGTGTATTCATTTTTTCAAATGTTTGAACGATTTCCTTTTTCTTTTTTTTCTCTTTCCCCTTTTTTCTCTAATCTAGCAAGCCCCTTTCAACACCCAGACAAACACACCTAGGATCTAGCATCATTTATTCAATTTTGTGTGTGTGTGTGTGTGTGTGTGTGTGTGTGTGTGTGTGTTTAATTTTTTTTAATTTTAATATTTTTAAATTTTAATTAAATTTTTTTACCTCATTAATTCCTTTTCTCCCTTCAAAACGACAAAATGAAGGAATTCACCCCAAAAGTAAGAGCAGGAAGAAGCCACAGCCAGGGACTTAACCAACACAGACAAGCAAGACATCTAAACCAGAATTTAGAATCATGATAATAAGATCACTAGCTGGCGTCGAAAATAGATTAGAATCCCTTTCTGCAGAGATAAAAGAAGTAAAAGTTAGTCAGGATAAAATAAAAAATGCTATAACTGAGCTGCAATCACAGATTGATGCCACGGCGGCAAGGATGGATGAGGCAGGACAGAGAATCAGTGATATAGAGGACAAACATATGGAGAATAATGAAGCAGATAAAAAAGAGGGAGATGAAGGCAAAAGAGCACGATTTAAGAATTAGAGAAATCAGTAACTCATTAAAAAGGAACAACATCAGAATCATAGGGGTCCCAGAAGAGGAAGAGAGAGAAATAGGGGTAAGAAGGGTTACTAACCTGGGGAAAGCCACAGACATCAAAATCCAGGAAGCAAGAGGACTCCCATTAGATTCAACAAAAACCGACCATCACCAAGGCATATCATAGTCAAATTCACAAAATACTCAGGCAAGGAGAGAATCATGAAAGCAGCAAGGGAAAAAAAGTCCCTAACCTACAAGGGAAGACATATCAGGTTTGCAGCAGACCTATCCACAGAAACTTGGCGGGCCAGAAAGGAGTGGCAGGATATATTCAATGTGCTAAATCAGAAAAAATGCAGGCAAGAATTCTTTATCCAGCAAGGCTGTCATTCAAAATAGAAGGAGGGATAAAAAAGTTTCCCAGACAAATAAAAATTAAAGGAATTTGTGACTACTAAACCAGCCCTGCAAGAAATTCTAAGAGGGACTCTCTGAGGGGAGAAAATATGAAAAATAAATAAACAAACAAACAAATAAATAAATAAATACCAAAAGCAACAAAGACTAAAAAGGACCAGAGAACACTATCAGAAACTCCAACTCAACAAACCACATAATGGCAATAAATTCATATCTTTCAGTACTCATTCTAAACGTCAATGGACTAAATGCTCCAACAAAAATACATAGGGTAACAGAATGGATAAGACAACAAGATGCATCTATATGCTGTTTACAAGAGACCACTTTAGACTGAAAGACACCTTTAGATTGAAAGTAGGGGATGGAGAACAATCTATCATGATAACGATCAACAAAAGAAAGACGGAGTAGCCATACTTATATCAGACAATCTAGACTTTAAAATAAAGAATGTATCAAGCAATGAAGAATGGCATTATATCATAATCAAGGGGTCTATCCACCAGGACGCTACAGTTTGAAACATTTATGTGTCAAATGTGGAAGCACCCAAATATATAAATCAATTAATCACAAACATAAATAAACTCATTGATAGTAATACCGTAATAGTAGGGGACTTCAACACCCCACTTACAACAATGGACAGATAATCAAATCAAAAAATCAACAAGAAAACAATGGCTTTGAATGACACACAGGACCAGATGGACTTAACAGATATATTCAGAACATTTCATCCTAAAGCAGAAGAATATACATTCTTCTCCAGTTCACGTGGAACATTCTCCAGAATAGACCACATACTGGGACACAATTCAGCCCTCAACAAGTACAAAAAGATCGAGATCATACCGAGCATATATTCAGACATCAATGCTATGAAACTCTAAATCAAACACACAAAAAAATTTGGAAGACAACAAATACGTGGAAACTAAAGAGCATCCTACTAAAGAATGGATGGGCTAACCAAGAAGTTAAAGAGGAAATTAGAAAGTTCATGGAAGCCAATGAAAATGATAACACCAAAACCCAAAACCTCTGGGACACAGCAAAGGTGGTCATAAGAGGAAAGTATATAGCAATCCAGGCCTTCCTAAAGAAGGAAGAAAGATATTAGATACACAACCTAATCTTATGCCTTAAGCTGGAAAAAGAACAGCAAATAAAACCAAAAACAAGCAGAAGACAGGAAATAATAAATATTAGAGGAGAAATTAATGCTATTGAAACCAAAAACCATAAACAAAAAACAAAAAACAAAACAGTAGAACAGATCAATGAAACCAGAAGCTGGTTCTTTGGAAGAATTAACAAAATTGATAAACCACTAGCCAGTTTCCTCAAAAAGAAAAAGGAAAGGACCCAAATAAATAAAATCAACAATGAAGAGGAGAGACCACAACCAACACAGCAGTAATAAAAATAAAAATAAGAGAATATTATGAGCAATTATACTCCAATAAAATGGGCAATCTGGAAGAAATGGACAAATTCCTAGAAACATATGCACTACCAAAACTGAAACAGGAAGAAATAGAAAATTTTAACAGACCCATAAGCAGTAAAGAAATTAAATTAGTCATCAAAAATCTCCCCAAAAAACAAGAGTCCAGGGTCAGATGGCTTTCCAGGGGAATTCTACCAAACATTAAAGGAAGGGTTAACACCTATTCTCTTGAAGCTGTTCCAAAAAATAGAAATGGAAGGAAAACTTCCAAGCTCTCTCTATGAAGCCAGCATTACCTTGATTCCAAAACCAGACAAAGACCCCACTAAAAATGAGAATTATAGACCAATTTCCCTGATGAACATGGATGCCAATATCCTCAAAAAGATATTAGCCAACTGGCTCCAACAATACATTAAAAAATTATTCACCACGGCCAATTGGGATTTATACCTGAGATGCAGGGCTGGTTCAATATCTGCAAAACAATCAGTGTGATTCATCACATCAATAAAAGAAAGGACAAGAACAGTATGATCCTCTCAATAGATGCAGAGAAAGCATTTGGCAAAATACAGCATCCTTTCTTGAAAAAAAAAAAACCCTCAAGAAAGCAGGGATAGAAGGAGCATACCTCAAGATCATAAAAGCCATATACAAAAGACCCAACAATGATATCATCCTCAATGGGGAAGAACTGAGAGCTTTTCCCCTAAGGTCAGGAACAAAACAGGGATGTCCACTCTCGCCACTGTTATTCAATATAGTATTGGAAGTCTTAGCCTCTGCAATCAAACCACACAAAGAAATAAAAGGCATCCAAATCAGCCAGGAGGAGGTCAGACTTTCACTCTTCGCAGATGACATGATACTCTATATGGAAAACCCAAAAGATTCCACCAAAAAACTGCTACAACTGATTTGTGAATTCAGCAAAGTTGCAGGATATAAAATCAATGCACAGAAATCGGTTGCATTCCTATACATCAACAATGAAACAACAGAAAGAGAAATCAAGGAATTGATCCCATTTACAATTGCACGAAAAACCATAAAATATCGAGGAATAAATCTAACCAAAGAGGTGAAAAATCTGCATACTGAAAGCTATAGAAAGCTTATGAAAGAAATTGAAGAAGACAAAAAAATGGAAAAATATTCCATGCACCTGGGTAGGAAGAACAAATATTGTTAAAATGTCAATACTACCCAAAGCAATCTACATATTCAATGCAATCCCTATCAAAATAACAGCAGCATTCTTCACAGACTAGAACAAATAATCCTAAAATTTGTATGGAACCAGAAAAGACCCCAAATAGCCAAAGCAATCTTGAAAAAGAAAACCAAAGCAGGAGGCATCACAATCCCAGACTTCAAGCTGTACCACAAAGCTGTAATCATCAAGACAGTATGGTAGTGGCACATAAACAGACACTCTGATCAATGGAACAGAATAGAGAACCCAGAAATGGACCCACAAACATATGGCCAACTGATCTTTGACAAAGCAGGAAAGAATATCCAAAGGAATAAAGACAGTCTCGTCAGCAAGTGGTGCTGGGAAAACTGGCCAGCGACATGCAGAAGAATGAAAGTGGACCACTTTCTTACACCATACACAAAATAAACTCAAAATGGATGAAAAACTTCAATGTAAGACAGGAAGCCATCAAAATCCTTGAGGAGAAAACAGGCAAAAACTTCTTTGATCTTGCCCACAGCAACTTCTTATTCAACATGTCTCTGGAGGCAAGCAAAATGACCTACTGGGACCTCATCAAAATAAAAAGGTTCTGCACAGCAAAGGAAACAGTCAGCAAAACTAAAAGGCAACCAACAGAATGGGAGAAGATATTTGCAAATGATAAATCAGATAGAGGGTTAGTATCCAAAATCTATTGAGAACTTATCAAACTCAACACCCAAAAAACAAATAATCCAGTGAAGAAATGGGCAAAAGACATGAATAGACACTTCTTCAAAGAACACATCCAGATGGCCAACCGACACATGAAAAAATGCTCAACATCACTCATCATTAGGGAAATACGAATCAAAACCACAATGAGACACCACCTTACACCTGTCAGAATGTCTAACATTAGCAGCTCAGGCAACAAAGATGTTGGCGAGTATGCGGAGAAAGAGGATCTCTTTTGCATTGTTGGTGGGAATGCAAACTGGTGCAGCCACTCTGGAAAACAGTATGGAGGTTCCTCAAAAAATTAAAAATAAAATTACCCTACGACACAGCAATTGCATTACGAGGTATTTATTTAAGTGATACAGGTATGCTTTTTCAAAGGGACACATGCACCTCAATGTTTATAGCAGCACTATCAATAATAGCCAAAGTATGGAAAGAGCCCAAATGTCTATCGATGGATGAATGGATAAAGAAGTGGTATGTGTGTGTGTGTGTGTGTATATATATATGTGTGTGTGTGTGTGTGTGTGTGCGTGCGTGTGTGTGTGTGTGTGTGCACACAATGAAATATTACTTGGCAATCAAAAAGAATGAAATCTTGCCATTTGCAACTACATGGATGGAAATAGAGGGTATTATGCTAAGCAAAATTAGTGAGTCAGAGTAAGACAAATATATGACTTCACTAATATGAGGACTTTAAGACACAGAACAGATGAACATAATGGAAGGGAATCAAAAATAATATAAAAACAGGGGGACAAAACATAAGAGACTCTTAAATATTGAGAACAGACAGAGGGTTACTGGAGGGGTTGTGGGAGGGGGGATGGGATAAATGGGTGAGGGGCATTAAGGAATCCACTCCTGAAATTATTATAGCACTATATGCTAACTAACTTGGATGTAAATTTAAAAAATAAAATAATTTTTAAAAAGTTAAAAAAATTAAAAATTTAGAAAATTAAAAAAAAACAAAAATTAAAAAAAGGAAAAAAGATGAAAATACAGAAGTTTAAAAATATCTTTAGGGTACAGTGGAAAGGACTGACATACAATTTAACACACATTGCAGAAGTGAAGAAAGAGAAGACAGTAAAAGATATTTAAAGGAATAGTAGTTGAGATTTCTCAAAAACTATGGAAAACATTAGATTCCAGAAAGTCACCAAATCCAAAGCAGGACAAAAATTACTGTACATTGCCACATGGATAGTAAAACACAGAGAAAATCTTAAAGTATAGTGAAATTAAGTCTTACTTTGAAAAGAATTAGATGGACTTGGCTGACTTTTTAACAGCAACAATGGAAGATGAAGACTAAAAAAATGATATTTTCCCTTTGGCAGAAAAGAATTAAAAACCCTAATGAAGATGTGGAGTAACTGGAACTCTCATCCATTCCTATAGGGAACATAAAATGGTACCACCACTTTGGAAAACATTTTGCAATTTCTAGTAAAATTAAGCATTCATGTAATTTCTCAAAATTATACCTGCATCTCTCAGTGCTCCTGAAAAGAGTCTTAGCCTCCTGAGACATAGAAACAGATGATATAGTGATTATTGCTTTCAGTTCTCCTAGAAACATTTTCACATATTGTAAGAATTAGATCTGTAGTCAGTTGTTTCCCTAATGACAGAACTAATTTATCTGATACAGAGCGATAATAAAAACTTCTCCTTTGTTTCCCAAAGTCAAATGTTTACATCCAGTGATAGCCCCCTAGGTTAATTCTTGGCATGCCATAGAGACTGAAACATTATCTTCCTAGATATTTACATTTCAAGGAGGGATTTGGTCCCAGACCTTGTAGATATCTCTAATTCATAAAAATTGAGTCACTTGGGGCTGTCTGGCCATAGACTAGATTTGATTTATATACCAAAGAATTGTAATGTGATGACCATTTCAGGGGCCAGAAGGATAGCTGCCTCCTTCTCTATAAGCAGAAAGAAAAAAGTCACTTTTTTCTCATTCTGCATATATGAAGTGTCTGGCCAATTGTGTAGGAACAATTGCCGTAAGTTTTCATTGTATTGAATCAGGTACAAGCCTACAGTAAGGGAAAGAGAGGCAATACACTTATTAATTGCTATGAAGAAATTAATAAGAAATCTTTGATTCAGAAAACTTTGTATACTCAATGAGGATAAAATTAATGAAGATGAATATTAAAAACCCAACACTCATACAAATCAATAATTCTGAAGCTGAAGTGTGTCCCAAAATAAATGAAAACATATTCTGCAAGGACTTCTGAATTACTGTTCATAGCTTTGTTTATAATAGTCAAAAGCTTTTAACACAACAACTGTGTATCATAAGATGAATGGGTGAACAAATTATATCTTTATGATAGTATATTCACTAATAAAAACAAATGAACAAATGGTATACATAACTTTATGGATAGATACCATGAACGTTGAGCTGAGCATAAGAAGCCAGATACAGTAGAGTGAGTTTTGTATAATTCCTTTTATAAAATAATTTTTAGATCTCTAATATATAGTATATAAGCTTATCTATAATTATCCGGGGCCAGCAGTGGAAGCGAGAAAGAGCACAAACCTATGGGTTTGGGAAATGTTTATATCTTGAGTTGTGATGGTGTTTCCATGAATGTACACACTGGGCAAAACTCACTACTGTGTATTGTATGCTTAAAATGAATACTCTTACTGTATATAAATTTTATCTCAATATAATGAATTTGAAATATCTGTGGGAAGAAGACTAAGGCTCTTACTATTTTGGAATAAAGGTAGTTCTTAACCGTGGTTCGTTTTTATTAATAGGTTTTATTTTTTAGAACGGTTTTAGGTTTACAGGAAAATTGAGCAGCAAATACAGAGAATTCTCCTCATTTTCCTCCCCATACTTTCCCCTATTATTAACATCTTGCATTAGTGTTGTCCATTTGTTACAATCGATGAACCAATATTGATACAGTATTAAATCCATAGTTTAGGGTTTATCCTTTGTGTTGTACAGTTCTATTAGTTTCCACATACATGTAGTTTCCTGTATGTACCATTACA